>NC_133617.1:715213478-715293478 GCF_048593235.1 Sminthopsis crassicaudata
AATTTATTGTTCAATTCAATTTTACCATTAATCACCAATTCTATGTTGTGAAACCTTAACTTGAAACATATTGTTTCCATAGAAGTCTTACAATGCTGAACCATCCTTTTTTTTTTTTAATTTCCCTAACTGATGACTTCAATTTCTCACAGAAATGATGCTTCTTACAGTAGAATAACTTGTCACTATTCTTTCGAGGTTTCTTCTTTCATGAATGACACTAAATGGCTTCATGCTCTATCTCATTTTCATCCCAGTAAACCAATATAGGATGTAATACAGATTCATATGTATCTAGGATGACAACCTCTGCATTTAAAGTTAGAACTGACTCATAGCAAAGTTGCCTGTGTGAGTCTGACTAAAACAACAGATGTCTGCCTTTTGCTTCCTTCTAAATGTGTTATTAGAAGATTCAGTATGACAGAATAGGTGCTGCTAAGGCCCTTTCTTGCCTAATCAATCCCATCACCATTGCTGACCTCATAGATTGATCTGTGCTTTCAACATCATCGCCATTGCCAGTGTAGATGTTCCCTTTACCAATGCAGATCTCTCTTATGATTTAGCAGATAAATATAGACTTTTTCTGATGAACATTCAGGTCAATTGACTTGTTCAGGGTCGCTCAAGGAATATTTGAGGCAGTAGTAAGTTTTTCTTTCTGATTCCAAGCTTATCACTCTACTCACCAAACCAGGCTACCTCTATATTTGTCCTCATAAGTGAAATTGTATATTTCTTAGTTATATACTGATTCTGTCATGGTTCTGGCAGATCTTCTCTCTGTTTCTTTCTATGTATCTCTCTGTCTCTCTTCCATGATATAGCTATATCCTATATAGTGAGAAAACAGGAGAAAACCACATGGATAAATTTGTCTTTTTTATCTATCATCTATCTATTGATATAACTATATATCTTTATGTAGGTGTGTAACATGCCCTCCTGGCAGTTACAATTACTAGTCTGCCCTAGGTCCAACAGAGTACCTTTGACCACTGACCTTTGCAGTGTTGACTTTACCTGGCTCGCCTCCTCTGAAGCCTTCAAAGGTCTCTGGCCATGATCTCTTGAATCTATAGTTTAATAACCGGTAGCGTACTCAAGAACAGCCACGTGTAAACTTAAAAGCCTTTATTATACCTACTCTCATAATGCCCTGACTTGTTGGTTCCCTAGTGAACACCTGGTCTGAAGACCCACGTGTTCTCTACCAAACTCCTTACCTCTCAGCTATCCATCAGCTTGGCTCAGCTACCCCAGGCTAGAAAGCCACGTTAACGAGGGTGACTGCTGTCTGCAGTGGGCTTATAAAGGGCCTGTGAGGTCACACACACAGCCAACCAGTGAGAGAGTCATCACCCATTACGAAGCTATCTCAATATGGCCAGGATCCCACCTACAGGGCAGTCCTAATATCCACAGAGATTACTTCCTGGGGCACTCAAATCTCCTGTTGCACTGTGGTGCTGCCCATTTAAAGGGCCCTTACAGTGCAGAAAGATGATAGATCGATAAATTGATTGAAAAATGGATAGATGGATGGATGGATGGAAGATGGACAGACAGATACATAGATAAGACAGAGAGAGAGAGACAAAGAGACAGAGATAATTCCATTAGACAAAGACACAAGACAGACAAGCAGATAAGGCAAAAAGAGACAGAGAAACAAAGAGACAGAAAGACAGACAGATACATAGATAAGACAAAGAGATAGAGAAACAAAGAGACAGAAAGACATGGATAGATAAGACAGAGAGATAGAGACAAAGAGACAGACAGATAGATAAGACAAAGAGAGAGACAGAGAAACAAAGAGACAGAGAGACAGATGGACAGATAGATAGATGGATATAAAGAGAGAAAGCAAGAGACAGAGACAAGAAAGAGAAGTTTGAATTTAAAGAGAACCTTTGTGTTTGTGTGTGTGTTTGTGTGTGTGTGTGTGTGTGTGTGTGTGTGTGTGTGAAAACATACACATACATAAGTGCTATGATACAAACTTAGTGTTTCATTTTTCTAGTGAACTTCCAATGTAAGGAAATTCTCTCAATGTGATTTTTCCTATTTCCCAAATTGTTATCAGTGTATACTTCCTGAAATATCTTTACATTTATATTTCAGTAATATTGTACATGCTGCTTCTCCTGCATTAAAATGAAATTAATATAATTATGATCTGCAATTTCTAGACTTAGCAATTTGGTTGGGGCAGTGAGAAGCCATGTGGCTTGCCCAGGGTTACACAGGTAGTGGGTGTCAAAGGGAGAACTTAAACCCAGATCTTCTTGACTCTAAAATTGGATCACCATGTAATACCACTCTCCCTACCTCATCAATAAAATGGGCATAATATTTTTTCTCACCTGCCTTGCAGGAGTGTTGTAAGGAAGATGGTTCACAAATTGTACAAATAACTTATTCCTAGCATTGTACTAATCCTTAAAAAAGTTTGTGCTTTTTGTTATGCTACTATGAGAAAATTAATCTATAATTGTGAAGAGTAAAGAAAAGTGCTTGGTGAGAGTTATTGGAATAGAAGTAGAAGAGAGCAGCATAGTACCCCTAATGATGTGCTTGGATTTCTAAGTCTTTTTCTTTTTGTGTTGTCTTCATAAGGAATCTATTCTGTGAAGGGGCACAGAATCAAAACAATTAACTTGAAATAGAAAGGTCCTTAGAAGTTAGGGATTCCAGTGTCTTCATTCTAAAGATGAGGAAACATAATCAAGGAGATGACTTTCTCAAGACAAGACTTCTCAGTCCATGAATTACAAGTACCTTAATAGTACTGGTTTTACAAAAACAAACATAAATAACTCATTCCTCAAAGAGTTTATATTTAGTGTAGGATGGAATAATATAAACTTAGCTATAAGTATATGCACAAACACATATCCATACACAAACACACATGTAAGGATGGGATACCAAGGTAATGAATGAAATAATTGTCATTTGAACTTAGATCTTCTGACTCCAAATTCAACATTTTGGCTCCTATACAATACTGCCTCCCTGTGACCATTATTTCCCACTAGTCAAACAAATTTGCATCATAAAATGACTAAGCTATGATAAGATCAAGTCCTGTCTAGCTCTGTTTAACTTATGGACAAAATTATGTACAAAACTTATGGACTTATGGACAAAATTATAGAAAGGATGAGATTTTTTTTTTAATGTGACAGTTTCATGTGACAAAAAGGTAGAAACTGAGGCTGAGAGGTAAAGAGCTACAACAGCCAAGTTTACTCCTGAGTTTCTTTTTTATATAGTGTAATATTCATATACCATTGGATTATGGGATGATCAGAGACTGATATAAACTATCTAATTTGTGTATCTCTTATTATATGCTAGACATTGTGCTAAGTGCTTAACAAAAATGATCTCATTTGATCCTCACAATAATTCTGAAAGGTATGTGCTGTTATTATCTCTATTTTACAGAGAAAGAACCTAAAGTAAATATAACTTAAGTGACTTGTCTAAAATCACACACTTACTATTTGGATTAGAACTCACATTTTCTTAACGATAGTCTGGCAGTCTACCTACTGTGCCATTTATGATGCACTTTGACAACAGAGATGTAAATTCCATTGTGTTGGTCAACATACTGACTTTACTTTTTTGCCTTTATTTCTTCATAATTTTTATTTCTATGAAGAGACTGAGGGATGTAGAAATTTTCCATAGCCCCTGAATCTTCCATCTCACTGATACCATGCTCATTTTGATCTAATAGACAAAGTATTTAATAAATCTTATGAATTTCCTTTTCTGCAAAGACAATGAAATCCATAACAAATCTGACTTTATTCATTATAGCACAAGGACAGTTACTAGGAGAGCTTAGTGAATAAAAGCAATGATATTCAGGGAAAAAAGTAAAAGTGAATCTGTTCAACATCCCTCCTTGACATATATTCTTTCACACTTTCCATATGGTCTGTGGCAAGTGATAATCTTAACAAAATCGTGTCCGCGTGGTTGCCTGTGCTCACGATTTCAGCCTTCCTAAGGTGCTCCGACATTACTGGTGGCAAGCTGCAAGTGGGCTGAGATTACACAATTCACAGAGCAGAAATACTCTGCCCCTCATGTGACTGATTTTGAGAAAAAAACAATCCAGACATCTTCTGAGGAAAGTTGGAAGGGAATATTAGAAAACATTGATCCAGAATACAAGACTAAAGATACTCTCAATAGAGTAATATGCCATCAGGTTAAAATTTGAACATTCATACTATGTAATCTCTATTGTTTATTGTCAAACCACTCATGAAAGCTTCAAGATGGAAGATATCATTGATGAAGGAAGCACTTTGTGAAACAAAGGCAGATAAGGGATTGGCATCCGACCAAAATGTAGTGTACTAGAGTTCTACTTTGTACAATCCGTTGCCCCTATCATTAACATTGTTTCCAAAAATCAGCCCCTTGAGTTCTATCTTGTACTATCCACTGCCCCATCACTAACATTGTCTCCAAAAATCATCCCCTTGTCTCTAGTTTTCCTTTCATACTTTGGCTCTCCTTTGCTTTTCTTTATTGATTATCTCCAATTTATTCTAAGACATTTTGTTTTTAATTTTTATGTCATCACCTCCAATAGATTTTGAGTTCTTTAAGATCTAAGGCTATAGGAGTGAAACAAGGTTGCCCACTATCACCATTACTATACAATATAGTACTAGAAACGCTAGCCTCGGCAATAAGAGCCGAGAAAGAGATTCAAGGAATTAGAGTAGGAAATGAGGAAATTAAACTATCACTTTTTGCAGATGACATGATGGTATACTTAGAGAACCCCAAAGACTCTGCTAAAAAGCTACTAGAAATAATTCAAAATTTCAGCAAAGTGGCAGGATACAAAATAAATCCACATAAATCCTCGGCATTTTTATATATCACTAACAAAATGCAACAGCAAGAGATACAAAGAGAAATTCCATTCCAAACAAATGTTGAGAGTATAAAATATTTGGGAATCCATCTACCAAAGAAAAGTCAGGAATTATATGAGAAAAATTACAAAACACTTGCCACAAAAATAAAATCAGATTTAAATAATTGGAAAGACATTCAGTGCTCTTGGATAGGCCGAGCGAATATAATAAAGATGACAATACTCCCCAAACTAATCTATTTATTTAGTGCTATACCAATCAGACTCCCAAGAAACTATTTTAATGACCTAGAAAAAATAACAACAAAATTCATATGGAAGAATAAAAGGTCGAGAATTGCAAGGGAACTAATGAAAAAAAACTCAGAGGAAGGTGGTCTAAGTGTACCTGATCTAAAGCTATATTATATAGCAGCAGTCACCAAAACCATTTGGTATTGGCTAAGAAATAGACCGGTAGATCAGTGGAACAGATTAGATACAAAGGACAAAAAAGGGTACATCTATAGCAATCTAATCTTTGACAAACCCAAAGATACCAAGATTTGGGACAAAAATTCATTATTCGGAAAAAACTGTTGGGAAAACTGGAAATTAGTATGGCAGAAATTAGATATGGATCCACACTTAACACCATATACCAAGATAAGATCAAAATGGATCCATGATTTAGGCATAAAGAGGGAGATAATAAATAGATTAGAGGAACAGAGGATAGTCTACCTCTCAGACTTGTGGAGGAGGAAGAAATTTATGACCAGAGGAGAACTAGAGATCATTATTGATCACAAAATAGAAGATTTTGATTACATCAAACTAAAAAGTTTCTGTACAAATAATACTAATGCAAACAAGATTAGAAGGGAAGTAACAAATTGGGAAAATATTTTTAAAAACAAAGGTTCTGACAAAGGTCTCATTTCCAAAATATATAGAGAACTGACCCTAATTTATAAGAAACCGAACCATTCTCCAATTGATAAATGGTCAAAGGATATGAACAGACAATTCTCAGAGGAAGAAATTGAAACTATATCCACTCACATGAAAGAGTGTTCCAAATCACTACTGATCAGAGAAATGCAAATTAAGACCACTCTGAGATACCACTACACACCTGTCAGATTGGCTAAGATGACAGGAACAAATAATGATAAATGTTGGAGGGGATGTGGGGAAATTGGGACACTAATACATTGCTGGTGGAGTTGCGAAAGAATCCAGCCATTCTGGAGAGCAATCTGGAATTATGCCCAAAAAGTTATCAAACTGTGCATACCCTTTGACCCAGCAGCGCTACTACTGGGATTATATCCCAAAGAAATACTAAAGAGCGGAAAGAGACATATATGTGCCAAAATGTTTGTGGCAGCTCTTTTTGTTGTAGCTAGAAACTGGAAGATGAATGGATGTCCATCAGTTGGAGAATGGTTGGGTAAATTGTGGTATATGAAGGTTATGGAATATTATTGCTCTGTAAGAAATGACCAGCAGGAGGAATACAGAGAGGCCTGGAGAGACTTAAATCAACTGATGCTGAGTGAAATGAGCAGAACCAGAAGATCACTGTACACTTCAACAACAATACTGTATGGGGATGTATTCTGATGGAAGTGGAAATCTTCAACATAAAGAAGATCCAACTCACTTCCAGTTGATCAGTGATGGACAGAGGTAACTACACCCAGAGAAGAAACACTGGGAAGTGAATGTAAATTGTTAGCACTAATATCTGTCTGCCCAGGTTGCATGTACCTTCAGAATCTAATGTTTATTGTGCAACAAGAAAATGATATTCACACACATGTATTGTACCTAGACTATATTGTAACACATGTAAAATGTATGGGATTGCCTGTCATCGGGGGGAGGGAATAGAGGGAGGAGGGGTAATTTGGAAAAATGAATACAAGGGATAATATTATAAAAAATATATATATAATAAAAAAATTTAAAAAAAAAGATCTAAGGCTATTTTTTTCTATTCTCTATATTTCCAGCTTAGAATTATGCCTGGAATATTACAGGCAGTTAATAAATTCTGACTATTTGGCTAACTCCTTATTTAGCTTTGACTTTATGATTTTCCAGTTTAATATTTCACCAACTACTAAACTAGAATAGCTTGCCTCCTTGAGTCATGGCCCTTCTTGGCCTGTGAATCTCTTTTCCCATATTCAGCCCATCAACTAAAAATACTTCATAATTCGTGAAGTGTGAAAAAGATTTGAGTTCAAATTCTATCTCAGGCATGTGATCCTAGGCAAATCCCTCTACTAATGTGAGCCTCAGTTTCCTTATATATTAAATGAGGGTGCTGGATTCAATTATCTTTAAGGTGTCTCCATCTCAATCTCTAAACCTGTTTTGAATCTAATTTCACCTACTACAAGCTTACATAATATTATTGGATTGATAGTCAAAAGATCTAAGTTAAAATCCTGTTTCTGATATATTCTGCAACCTGTCTGGAACTTCATTTCTTCATCTGTAAAATTAAGAAATTTCAAAGAGCTTCACTGTCAATCTAAATATGTGCAGCACCCAAACTAATTTATAATTACAAAAACTGCATTCAGAATACATACTTTCAAATCCTAGGTCAGCTGCTTACTACCTGTGTGGCTATGGCCAAATAACTTTACTTACCTGCATCACAGGTTCTTTTCTATTTCCAGGGAAGATGGTAGAGTAGGTAATAAAATTCCAAATTCTCCAGATTTCCCCCACAAAGATAATAAAATTTTTCCTCAGGGTAAACATGCACAGGTGAAAAATAAATAAGACTTGGGGCAGAACAGGGGTGGATTCACCTGGGATAGACTTAAATAAAGACTTGAAGACTTGAATAAAGATGCAGGAGGATGGTTTAGCTTGTGTGAAGTGCAAACACATTCAAGCTAGCTCTTCAGAAACAGCAAGTAAGACCCTTAGGACTAGCGAGGTTCAGAGGGAGTCTCTTTTCAAACCACATGGACTTTTATCTTCTGGATAGAGGAATCAGGGGTCTGAGTCTGGAAAGACAGAAGGAACTTTTGATGATTAGGATTATCAAGGCTAACTATACTGCCAAGACAGAGCCCTGGGCAAGGAGGAATAAGAACACAGGGAGTGCAGAAGCAGGGGGGCAGGGAGTCTGCTGGTTTTAGTCACTTAGAGGAGTGGGGAGCTCTTGGTTGTGGGTTTCAGGTCAGAGGGGAGAGCTGAAGTGTTACCATAAAAAAGGTAAAGAAGACAGAACCCAACCACAGAAACTTACTATGGGAATCAAGAAGACTGGGATTCATCTTTAGATTACAATAGTAAAGGTAAAACCAAAAAGAAATATTCAAAAAAAAAAAAAAACCCCAAATTATGTAAATAAAGCCAACTATCTATAAAAGGAAATTCAGAGTGTTAAAGAAGAAAATAATTCTTTGAAAATCAGAATTGGGCAAGGGGAAGCCAGTGAAGCTATTAAAGATGAAGAAATAACAGAATAAAATATAAAAAATAAAAAAAACTAGAAAACAATGTGAAATATCTTATTAAAATAAAAGACGTAGAGAATAGCTCAAGAAGAAAGAAACATAAAAATAATTGGACTATTTGAATGCTGTGACAAATGAAATAAACTTGACACAATATTATAAGAAAGAATCAAATACAATTGTTTGAAGGGCTAGAATAAGAGGGGGAAATAGAAATAGAAAAAAAAAAATCATCAATCACTCCCTCAAAGAAATCCCATAAGGACAACACAGAGGAACATTATTGCTAAATTTTGAAACCTCTAGATAAAAGAGAAAATTTTATAAGACATGAACAAAAAACAAATTCAACTATGTTGGATCTACAATTAGAATTGTACAGGCTTTATCAGCATCAACAATAAAAGACCATAGGTCCTGGAATATTATATATAGATAATCAAAAGAAGTACATCTGAGGCCAAAAATCTCATATCCAGCAAAATTAATTATAATATTGAATGAAAAAAATGGCCATTCCATGGAACTTATAGATTTTCAAGATTTTGCTTCAACCAAATCTGAACTCAATAAAAAATTTAACAGAGAAGAATCAATATCAAAGTCTAGTTTTAAGGGACTCAACAAGGATAAACTGTATATGTTTTACATGTAGAAATATAAACCATATGTCTAAGATTGCAATCGATAACTGAGTGGTTCAAAAGAAAGTCTGGGGTTGAGTATGATATAACAAAATGTAAAGTTGTCTAGGAAAAGATTTAAAAAAAATAAATTATGCTATATGAATGAGGCGCAGAGGAAAAACTGACCCAGAGACATTAGATGGCAGAGTAGCACTGGTAGTTTTGAAAACCTACTAATTTCAGAAATGAGTTGAATAGGGAACCATATGTAGATAGATAAGATCTCTCTCTCTCTCTCTCTCTCTCTCTCTCTCTCTCTCTCTCTCTCTCTCTCTCTCTCTCTCTCTCTCTCTCTCTCTTTCTTCACCCCTTATTTCTTGATATATTTTGGAGGATATGGTGAGATGTAGAAGGATGTTTAGATTAATGGGAGTGGGATAAGATATGTAGCTTAATGAGAATGGGATAAAGAGAGAGGAAATGGGTTAGGGGAAAAGAGAAGGGATCCATGGGTTGAATTAAGTAATATCAAGGCAAGTTAAAGAGTAAATCTAAAGAAGAAAAGTTAGCAGGGATAGGAAACAGGTGATAGAAACAAACAAAATTGCAAAGATCAGTAGTGGAAATTATCAGGAACAAGAAGAATTCAATAAAGAGAGAAATATATATTATATGTCAGCCATATTAATCCTGTTTTAGATCATATTTATGTCTATGTAAATGTGTATAGATAAGTGTGTATATACGCATGAGAGGGTATGAGTGAATATAGATATATGTGTGTAGACAAGTGAGTGGGTGTGAACAGATAGATATAGAGATAAAAAGATATTTTATATATCTATATCTACATATATATGGAGGGAGAGAGAGACAGACAGAGACAGAGACACACACACAGATGTAGATCGATAGAGATAAATATATCCAACTTAACTATAGCTTCCTTGGAGAGTTTGGGGGGAGGGAGTGTCAGAAGATGAAAGAGGAAAAAAAGAATAAAGTAAAAAGTGCACAACAGAGAACAAAAGAACAAACTACAAAGACGCAAAGAAAAGAGGACCAGTCATGAATATCATGTCTTCTATTATATATACTTTCTAGAAATGGAAATTTATTGTTACATATATAGAATCTAACCTTGTGTTCTATTAGATACATGACAATGCTTTCTTTTTTAACTTCATTTTTCTGTCTTTATTTTATTTTGTATTTAGTGTCAAATAAATATTTTAAAAATTATTGCCTTCATTGAAAATGTTGTTTTTTTTTCTAACCATAACAAAAACTAAAGTTTGAATTCAGCCTTTTATATGCTTTAAGTCTACTTGGCTTTTCTTGCTCTACCTGTAATGTGTCTGCTCCATTCACTCATACACATCATGATTCTTTGACTGATTATTTACAGGAAATTTCTATTTGGAATTTCTGCAATAGTCTATTTTGAGACCACTGTTTACTTTGCAAAAATTCATTTATTTTTCATCTTTGGTCCCCAAAATTCATGTCTAAAAATATTTCCCCCTGATGCTTTCATTTGAATGTTAGATGAGTTTTTTTTTCCTTTTTAAATTCACTGTCTTACATTTTCCCCCAAATGATTTTATATCATAGACATTTTTGGTATATCTTTTTCAAAACACCTAATCCTTTTTAGCAATTACACCACCACACAATATAAAGTTTTGATAGCATATGTAATATTAAACATATATAGCAAATACCCTCACACCTCATTACCATAGATTCTTTAAAACATTTTTATGGATATAACATATTTTCTTTCTTTGATTAAATTTTTCTTACAGTGCCTTATTAACTCAACATAGTCAAATGTTGGCAAAAAGGATTAGTAATTCTAGGGCAGGAAGAAAGGGAGGGGGGCAAAGGAAGAAAGGTAGAAAGATAGAGACAGAGAAAAGAGAAACTAAGATCAAAGAGGAGAAGTTTCAGGTGGAATCCAGAATACTTTTATTCCAGTCCTGGTTGATATCCTCTCCCCCCACCATTATGGATAATAACATGTTACTCCACACAATTATGGACAGTTTCAGATGACACATCAAATGAGGAATTGCTTTCTATGCTAAACATTTTTATGAAAATGTGAAGTATTATTATCATTGTTAGTTATTATTATCTATTATCTCATCCACAAAGAGCGGGTGCTTCTTTGCAAAGGAATGGTTTCCCTGGCACATTTCAGAGTATGGATGACCACTTATCCAGGATGTTGTTCATAAGATATCTGTATTGGTAGATGTACTAAATTTCCTATCAAGCCTTTCCAAATAAAGAAATTGAGAGTATGCATTTGATTCTTAATAGGCATTTATCTTTTAAGAATAATGCATTGTAAAAAGGCTCTTGGAGCCAACTTTCTGAAACATGCAGACAGGATTCTGGTTTATTTTCTTTTAATTCTTTTGTATTGATTTCCCCCATCCTCTTTTTAGTCAGCACTTGATTCCTGCAATTAGCTTTGCTTACCCTAATTTGATCTTAGCCTTCTCCCATGTCTTCTTTCCCCCTCCCTCTTCTTTATTTGCCATATTCCAAGTTCTTTGAGTAATACTTTCATTTCCTTTAAAAAATTTGGAAATGGAAATTTTTATGGCTAAGCCTCCCACTACAACTCATTCTTTAAATTTAAATCATTTATTTATATTATCTTCTTTTATGAAGTAACAATTTATTGTTGCCCTTCTAATTTCTTTTCTATTTTACTTTGTTGTTAAATGAATCTCATATTCATTATTTCTAGACATGTATGTGCTATATCTTTTTCTATAAATTGGCAACTCATTCATGATAGAGCTTCTGGGGGATATAGCTTTGATTAAGATTTTATATCATCTATTGGTTAGTGTATTCCCAGAGTACACTTATTCCTTCCCCCATTTTCTTATTTTTGTTTTCAGGGAGCTTTTTCTAAAGAACCTAACTCCCTAAAATCTCCATTAATTAAAACAGCAGTGTGGTTCAGTGGGGGAAATACCATTTCTCAAATTTTGGGAGATAATCCAACTCCATGCTTTTATTAGACTATGGCAAAGCTCAGAACCAATTCCTTCCTGTATCTTGCCTCCCTTTTCTTAACCTCTTCTGAATACATTTTAACAAACTCCATTATCACTTCTTACAAAGGTATGTAAAGAAAAGAAACATTTACTTAGGAAATAATATTGTTTTTAGTCCTCAGATTGTTATTTCAAGTGCTTCTTTTTCCTTTTCCCTGACATTTATCCTTCTTAAAAATTAGGCTAACATTGAATTTTGTTCTTTGATGAATAATTTTTTTGTTTATGTATGGTGTGTGTGTATGTGTGCACACATATGCCTATATTTGTCTAGGTCCAGTACCTAGAGCCTATTTCATTGTGTGTGTATATATATATATACATATATATGTTTCATTCATATAAATTGTAATTATATATCACTTGTTTGCTTTTCTTCTTTCTTCTACCATTTTAGGTGTTTACATGACAAACACTCCAATTACCTCTTTTTAAAAGTTATATGCATTTTAAGTTTTTCTTAATTTTTTTTAAACAATGTAGAAGCAACTTTACAGAATCTTCAAGTTCATAATCCTGTGTTCTTTGTTTTCTTATACAGAATAATTCTGGGCTAATCAAATTTATTTTTCTTGATAGCAAATGCCTTTACTCTAGCTGATTATAATGTTTACTGTTTGGCATTGGAATTTGGAGATTTAATTACCATGGTCTTTGATGACTGGAGCTTGGAATAACTTTGTGTCAATAAGTGTGTAGTCTATCAATCAATAATTTCTCCTCTATTTTTGATAGTTTCAGGGCTATATCTTCCTCTCATTTGGGGTTTATACCTATAACATGCAAAATAACTGCTTCAATATATTCCTAAAAATAAATCACTTTGATCATTGTGAAATTTATGGATCTTTCCTAATGTTTGACTCATATTTTTCCTATTGAATCTTAATTTTTTTAATGTTTAATAACCATCATTGCTTTTTCAGGATCTCTATGTATATTAAAGTAATTCTATCATGCATTCCAAAAGGTTTACTCTTTCACTTGTCTTAATAAGTTCCTCTTGGTGCTTCATCTCTAACTTCAGTCCTAATTTTTAACCTTTATTTTAGTTTTTAATATTCTTGTTTCTATTTTTAATGGCTATTTAAGTTGCTGAGAAATCCATAGACTAATATGGTTTTGCTTTATTTTTCCTCTCATTGGCAGCTTTTCCCCATTTTCTCTCATAGGACAATGGTTTATTCACTGTATTATGGACTTTCCTTCTATATTTTGTCATTTTCATATTTTTTTTCTTACCTCAATTTGCTCTCTAGTAAATTAGGCTTTTTGGTGGGTTAACATCTTCTGCACTAGTTTTCTCAACTGTTTGGCTTTAATTTCAAACATTGATTATATATTTTCTCCTGCACAGACTAATTGGATATTTGGATATTCACAAGAGACAAATCCAGCTGGGGAAGATTCACAATAGCAGAGTCAAATCAGGAACTTGCCCAATCTCTCCCCCAAACTGCCCCGATTCTTTTAAATAATGATTCTAAAAATTTTTAGACATCAAAACACTCTAAAAGCTAAATGCAACTTAGAATGTCAGCAGAAATTCTGTAACACTGGAGTGGGAGTCCCGCACATAGGCGCAACCATCAGAGATGGTTATCCTGAGGACACCAGGGTGGATTTGGAAGGTCAACATAGAGGGTCTATGGCAATGGAAGTTGAGTCTGGAATGCAGCCCCAACACAGCCCTGGCCCTGGCCCCAGTGATCAAAGTAATCAAAGCAGGACTCTATTGCTTTACACACTATGTCTTACAGCTACAGTAGAGTAGGGACACTCTTAACAATTCCAGGGCAAAAAAAGAAGGCTAGTGGTCAGGTCCCTAAAAGGACTTTTGAAAATAGCTTCACAAAAATCCTGAAGTTCTGGACAGTGAAACCGCCATCTCTGGAAACAGAGCTCTACTTAGCAAAGAGTTAAAAACCAAGTAATAGATTAGGAAAAAAGGCAGAGGACAGAAAAAAGTTTCTGATCATTGAAAGTTATTACCATTATAAGGAAGATCAAAACACAGACCAGAAGATGATAATAAAGTAAAAGCTCCTACATCCAAGATCTCCGGAAAAAATAAGAATTGGGCTCAGGCCATGGCTCAAAAGGGAATTTGAAAATCAAGTAAGAAGGATAGAGGCAACAGTAGGAAAACAATTGAGAATAGTGCAAAAGAAAATTCAAAAACCTAATGAAAAGAAGAATGCCTTAAAAAGCAAAATTGGCCAATTGGGAAAGGAGGTACAAATACTCATTAAGGAAAATAATCCCTTAAACATAGATATGAGCAAATGCAAGCTAATGACTTTATGAGAAATCAAGATACAATAAAGATTTTTTTTAAACGTGAAATAACTTATTGGAAAAACAGATTCCCTCTATAGCTCTCTCTTTTTGTAAACTTTATATATCTTGTGGGTTTTTATTTTTATTAGGATGGGAGATTTATGTTTTCTTTCACAACATGACTTTTATGAAAATGTTTTGCATAACTTCACTTGTAGTTTCTTAAATGAGGGTGGGGATAAGAGAGAGAATCTAGAATTCAAAAATGTAAAAAAAATGTAAATTTTAAAAAGTGTAACTGGGGGAAATATTAAAAAACAAATAAAATTGTTTTAAAAGAAACAAATGCAGCTGCATTTATGCCATAAGCTTTTTTCTTCTCCACCACCAAACCACTGTGAATGAATGAATTCAGGATTTCTAGCTCTGTTCACCACTAGAGTTGTTTAATCTCCAATCACAGGGCTACATGAGAGATACCAAACACTCATTGCCACTTACCTTCACTGTAAAAGGGTAGAAATTAGACTAATTGGGGTTTAATATTTATGTTTATTGCAATCCCTTTGTTCCAACCAAAACTTCTAAAGAGCCCAGAGAAGCCCAACTTAATGCTTGTGTAGCAAGCAGAAGCAGACATTGCTGAAACAAAATCCTCAAGCATTCTTGAATTTAACTTATTTTATCTACCCTGCTACTTAGCTACCAAGAACTATATATACCTAGGTTGATTTCAGGTGGTGGGTTCTAAACTGCTAAAACTCAGTTTACCATGATGTCTTCCAAATTGTCATTGTAAGGTAAGAAAATGAGCAGTTGTAACTTTATCAATAATTCTACATTGAAAAATTGATGAGACTTCTTAAAAATGCCCTATGATTTAGAAGACATGCTGTCATGTATTTAAAGTTATAAAGGTCCTTATAAGCCATTTAATGCAACATTCTCATTTTAGAGGTGAAGCTAAAATCTTGGAAGAAAACTTAGAAGTCATTTAAGCTAAATTCCTCATTTTTATTATGAGAAAACTAAGGTAGAGTAATTAAGTGAATTGCCTATGGAGATGATCTTAATGAATTTTTTTTTAATCCTATAGGCAGTTATTTATCTTTATTCACAAAGAGGGCTAATGACGCCAATGGGATGATGTCTTGATTTACAAGTGAATTGGATTTAAGTGAGGCAAAGTAGATCAGTCATCAACCTCAGTCTCTTCTCAAAGATCATCTGAGTCTAGTGGCAAAACATAGTTCAGGACAACTGGGGATGACTCCAGATGTAATGGGGGACCTTGGTCTTTTTAAGATAAAATCTCAATTTGTATGATGCAATATCCATTCAGTGATTAATGTCAAGGTAAACAATGAGGCAGAAGATGTGTATTAAAAAATCAACCTGAGAGGGGGAAACCTTCATGGTCTCTGGACAGAACAGAAACAATTGTTATTCTCTTTGAGCCATCAAACCTCAAAGACCAAGTCAGTTTTTGATTGGGACCTATTGATCAATCAGTGAGAGACAATGTGATTTGGGTTTAAGGCATAATCAAGTAGCTCCATTTGAATTCCAATGGATTTTTAGCAAAGCTTAGTTTACCAGAGCTCTATTTCAAGAAATCATAAATGAAACTACATGTGACAAAAGGGTTAATTGTCCTATTTTAAAATGATAGCATCAATAAAAAGAAAAGAGAAAATAAAAATCTCACCCCCAAATCCCAAGCTTCAGAGATCAAAATTCATATTCCTTTGGGCAGAGCAATAATATGTAAAAATATCATTACTCATACAGAGGAAGAGGAGGAAGGGAAGGATAGAGAGAAGGAAAAAAGTAAGATAAAGAAGGAAGGAAGGAAGGAAGGAAGGAAGGAAGGAAGGAAGGAAGGAAGGAAGGCAGGAAGGAAGGAAGGAAGGAATAGAGGGAGGAAGGAATAGAGGGAGGAAGGTAGGGAAAGGGAGAGAAAGGAAGTGGGAGGAAGGAAAGGAAGGATGAAGGAATTGCCCAATTGAAACTAATCAGTGTAATTGTACTAAACACATAAAGCAATAAATGTGGTGGATGTTGACTTTAGCCACATTAATCCATTACATATATATTCTCATTTAGGTGTATGGATATATTCATGATTCATTTAAGCTAATATACATAATCTTTGTTTAAAAATTTTTATAATTTCTTCCATAAATGAAGTTAAAACACATAGTACAAGTAAAATGAATGCAATTTAAGTTTGAAAGTTACTGTATTGAAAGATACTGAGAAATTTTTTTCTTTTTTTATTCAGGCATCATCCTTGTTGGGACACTTTATCTTTATGTTTATTTAAGTCCTTTATTTGCCCCTATTAATTTTCTCTCATTACCAGCATATCTAAATTAGGATCTTTTAGGCATAAACCAAATTGCTTTCAATTAACAAGGATTTCCTACTCTTTTCTTACCAATATACTGGATAGAATTCTGCAATGGTAGTTAGGAAGTCCTAGATTCAAATCTTGACTGGAGGACTTAATGATTGTGATTCTAGGTAAATAAAGCCCTAACTTTTTTCCAGATGGTAGTTGCCTCCTCTTTTAAAGTAAAAGGAATGAACCTAATGAAGTCCTTAAAGTCCTTGAAAATGATGCCTTCAATAGTAGTGGTTAAATTTGGTTTGTGGTGTTACTCAAGAATTATTTGTTAAGCCACAAAAAAGGTGGGGGGAGAAGGAAAGAAAGATTCCTGAGTAAACATTTACTTAAAATAATCTAGCAAAACTACAAGATAGTATGATATTAATCACAGAAAATCTCATTTAAGATATTCAGAATTTGTTCAGATTTTTCTTTAGAGCCTAGCATGAATTGGAGCCAACAATTTTATGCTTTTACCATGTGCACAAAATTTTTCCTAATCCAACTTTTTATAGTTCATTATTCAATATTTTTCAGCTCCGGAAATATGTTCTTCACTATTCAAAACAAGGAAGAGAGTGTCTGCCATTAAGTACAGTCAATTGAAATTGAACAAAGTAAATGAACACTGGGCTGGAGATTTGATTTCAGGATAACAGTAATTAGGAAAAGTGATAGCAAGAAGATACATTTAGAAAATCGTCTGTAAATCACTATTATTAATCAAAGATGGGATGAGAGGATAGGTAATGGTAACACTATTCAATATTCTACTAGTCATATCTTCATTTCAAGGTAGTAATGATTTTTCATAATGTGTAGATTAGAGCTATCTACATCAATCATGTAGGCAACATGGAATAATAGGTAAATTTCATAGTGGGGGGAAAATGCAGACATATATTCAAAAGATCACCATTCAAATTCCATATCTCCTGCTTATTAAATGACCTTGGGTAAGTCATTAACTTATATAAATATCAATTATTATTAAGGAAAAGAGGTAATGACTTTTAAGTTTAATTCAGCAGGAATTTACTAAATACCTACTCTATGCTATATCCTAAGGAATAAAAAAGACAATGAAAAGAAAAAGCAAATAAAGTCAAAAGGCTATCTCTGATTTCAAAGTGATTTCATTTTACTGGATTTACACACCATTTTTATGTGAAGAAATAAAGAAATTTAGATGCCCTTGATTTACTCAGGTCTCTGGTTAGGCCTATAGATCCCTTCTCCAAATGTTTTAAATGTATAACATAATTGTAGCATGTGAGGACAAATGAATTATATAACAATATTTTAAGTATAAACTTGATGAACTCTAGTTTAAGAACTCTAGAAGATAATTCCTAAAGGTCTTTCTTACTCTAAATATTACATTGGTGAATTTTCAGGGAATAGTTGACTAAGTAATGCGAATCTGATAGCTTTTGGTTAGTTACATCGCTTCTCTCAAAATGCACCATTATTAAAACCAATTTGTTGTGACTACTCAAATTATCAGTAGAAAACTATATTCTATTATTGTCGCAGATGGGTGGGGAGATATTGAAGTTCAATTCTAAAATAGAGTTCTGTGGGTTTATGTTTTGATGTGCTTTGCCAACAAAAAAAAAATGTGACATATTTGCAGCCACTAGTCCATATTTGCCTAATTTTCTTTGCAGCAGGTATATCAGACTGTAGTGAGCTGATACTTGCACACAAACTTACGCCTTTAAACATACAATTCATCTTCTGACCAAGAGAATACATTTTTTAAAGTCCAACTGGGATGTAACTTTATTGTCTGTAAATACACACTAACTGACTCATAAGAGACTTGACCTTATGATAACTATGTTCTTATCAACTCATAGGATATTATAGTTATGTGTAATAAATGATACATACATACAGAGCAATATTCTAGTGGGAAAAATATTAATTTGGGAGTCACAGAACTGCCCATCCACAAGGGAAAGTTTTCATATGCTTTGGGTAGACATTTCCCTATGACCTGTCATTCATTCTTAATCAGGTTTAGTCCACCTGCTAAGCTGGTTTATTGATAGGTGGCCATTGTACATGTTATAGTTTCTTGGAGCCACAGGTGAGATTTTGGTGACAGGTGCATACCCATTGGATAAACAGCCCTAAAAAGGCTCAGCAAGCTCTCACATTAGGGATCCTAGTCCTCCACTAACTTGGTAAATTTGTCTCTTAATTTCAATGATCTTCAATTTTCTCATGTAAAAAAAATATGTTCAGCTTAAGTAAGTTCTTAGATCCTTTCAGGCTCTAATATCTTCAATCTCATCATTTGAGCTCTTCCAAGACCCTTTCAGTTTTATTCTGTAATTTTATTTAACACGTTTTCACCTACTGATTATATGCCTAGCACTGTGTTTATGTCCTTTCATGGTGGGATCCCAATATGGGTACTCCCTTTGATCGGTAAATATAATAACACATTCCTGCCTTCTTATGATCTGTATTCTCCATGAAAGTTCTGTAAAGGATTTGTACAACAAATTAAAACTGTCCGCCAAGGTTCTTTAACATTTATGACACTTAAGTTAGAGGAAAAATTTGGTACAATGTCCAGGGAATTAGCTTTGGAATAAGGAAGGCCTAAGATGGAATCATGTCTAAGATATTAAGTGTGAATCCTAGGGCAAAACATGTAAGTCATTACTTTTACTGTAAAATGAGGGAATTGTTTTTTTTATGGCTTTCAGCTCTCTGGTCTCTCCTTATGTTCATGTGATTATTTTACCTTCTTTTCTGAGCTTCCATTTCTAAGGTGATAACTTTTAAATTAAAGTATCTATCTGTCTTTCTATTTGTCAAAAAATGTGGTGTGCGTGTGTGTGTGTGTGTGTGTGTGTGTGTGTGTGTGTGTGTGTGTGTGTAACAGGTACAGTGAATACAGTGTTGATTCTGGAGTCTTTGTTCAAATTTTTCCTCACTTACTAGCTGTGTGACCCAAAGTAAGTCACTTAACCCTGTTTGTATCAGTTCCTCATCTGTAAAATGAGCCAAAGGAAGAAATGATAAACCATTCTAGGAAACCATTCTAGTACCTTTGCTAAGAAAACCCCAATGGGGTAATGAAGAGTAGGACATAACTCAACTAAATAACAATATTATACACACACATGATAATATGCACAGAACTACATGGAGTTATGAAGACCAAATTCATAAACTTTGCTCTGTTATGAACTGGCTGTGTGACTAGAAGTAAATACTTTTACTCTCTAAGACTACAAGTGACAGATAATTTACTGATTCACCTTGGTGGAGATAGTTTCCACACAGTGTGTTACTTATTCTGATTAAACATAGGTCTAGAATAAAACCATCTTCTTATATAATTTCCTGTATGCAAGTCATCATTGGCAATTTCTTGCAGCCTACTACTCATACCCCCTGCCTATCTCTCCATTGCCCTTTACCTTGCCACCCACAAATTGTATTCTCTAGGGACTGCAGCATCCCATGATTCACAGTCATATAGCATCCCTGAATGAATGCTGGTGTTTAAAAAATGAGTTCTTACTTCAGATGGAAAAATAATGTAACTCAAAAACAGAAGATATATTACTTAGGAGGAACATGCTCTATTTTCCCCTCAAAAATAACTTTAAATATAGATTGTCATAGAGTAATACCTACATATATCTATTTATATTAGTTGTTTGCAGAAGCTGACTTTTGAACATCTCTGTGGAATGTAAGGACTTTAATTCTTTGTAACCCACCACAAAATCTTGCATACAGTCAATCTGGTTTCAGAGGATCTGGGTTCAATCATGTTCCATGACACCACTTGTGTGACCTTGCACAAGTCATTTAAAATACTTGAGGTTCAGCTTCCTTATATAGAAAATAAGGAGCTTTGTTTACATAGTCCTTCAGATGCCTTACCGGTTTAACTATCTGCAAAGATTCTCTGAATTTAATTGAATATCCGTGACTGGCAGAATTTTTGAATATCAGAGCTAATTGTTTTTGTTTGTTTGTTTGTTTGTTTTTTCTTTTGTTTTCTTTTTCAATTACAATTACTGCTCAAGGTAAAACACACCAAGCCTTGAGAGTCATGTTCTGGGTCAGATCTATCTCCCAAGTATCCATACCAGTCACTTAAGTGATGTGGAAACAGTTTGAAACATGAGTGGAAATATGCCCCTGAATAAAACAGCAGCATATGAATACAGTGGGCCGGTTTTTGAAGGTCACGATTTTGGAAGCATTCTGCTTGCAGTTTTATAGGTTTAATTTTAAGCAGACTCATTTTTGTGTTAGCAGATAAACAGTTATATTTTATCAATTAAGATAAAAATAAACCACTGTGCTTTCCATGTAGGGGACATCCAGTAAGATGTGAAATGTAAGAAGTCCAGACTCATCATGAGTAGTAACCAGATGGCTGGGCAATATTTGATGCATGATTTATCTGTCAATGTTTATCACCACGTACCTCATTCATTTTAGATTTGACCTTGATCATCTCATAGACTCTGTCAATCACAATGGCATACTATTTTTCAATCCAAGGTAAATTTCCTCTATAACCATAAACAGAAGGTTGCTAAGAAGATATTGTCACCAAGGATGGGCCAACCATGCTCAACAATGCAAGAATGCATAATGATCACAAAGCATGTCATGGAAAATTATCTTGAATAACACCATGTTTTCTACTAATTTACACATCTTAGCATATGAAGACATAAAAACTTTAAGAAAATTTATTTGGATAAATAAAATAAAAAAGTAAAGTAAAAAAAGGTCAATAGTTTTGTTAAATATCATGCTAATTAGAGCCTACGTTCCCTTCAAATTTGTACTACAATATTAGAAGATAAATGCGATCAACCCCAACACAAAACTAACCAATCAAACCACCATCACAGCAAGCTATATAGGATTTGATTCAGTGCTCAGGAACATTTTTTCCATTATAATAGGAATTGGGCAAGATTTAGAGCCAGAAAAACCTCACTTTGAAAACTGTCTTCATCACAGTACAAGTATCGTGTTAAGAAAGTAATTTTATTTTTCTAAGTCTGCAAAAAAAAAAAAAAAAAAGAAAAGGAAGACTTAGATGACCTTGGAGATACCTTCCATCTATAAACTTGGAGGGTTGAGTTTTTAAAGTCAAAATAATATCCTATTATTTAAAAATGAGTGGAACTCAGTATTTATGCATAGAATTTTTCCATTTGAGGGAATTTTGAACATCTGTGCTGAAAGATGTTGTGAGAGGAATGGGTATCCATCTACTTCTGATAATTTTTAGGTGACAGTTTTTGGATTACTCAAAATGTGCATTTGATAAAGGAATATTAGAATTTTTATACAGGGAACACAAAGTATAAAAAATAAAATCAGAATTCCCATTAATTGTATTGATAATTCAAAGCCCGTGATGACATTCATAGTACATATCTTAACAGGGTAATATTTTTTGTATTCATCCATGGTGAAATTCATCCACCTCATCTGTTGTACAAGGAGTTCTATTAATGAAATCCAAATTTCCTCTTTCCTTATCAACACATCCTTTTTTTTTTTTTTTCTTTCAGAATTATGGCTGTGTCAACCCACCAACACTCCTTTACACAGAGAAGAAAAAAAAAAAAAAGATAGTATTCTCTATTTTTCATAATCCTGAGAACTACAGATAATTTTTGGACAGAAATATTTTAATCATGTGAACACTTAATAAGGTACAAATAATTATGCACATTTACATGATAATTACTTTCAGAGTAATTACAGTGCCCATGAAGCTTTGTTAAGTGATAATCAGATGGTTACTTGTGAACTGTAAATTAATTGATAACAGGAAATTTACAATTGCAAATTATACTTGGAGTGCTTTAGGTAAATTAGCAATGGGAGAAACATGGCATTGGAAGCTGGGACCTTCACTTAACTGTACTATCAAATCATAAGGTGGTAACTTATATCTATCTATATGTCTGGGCTTGTGTGAAAGGATTTACAACTAGCACCTTCTCATCTGGATTTTTTTTCGAATATTGCAATGCCCAATTGTGTTAATTATCCTTAAAAAAAAAATAGCAGTTGACATATATAGTGATTTAACCTATACAAAGTAAGATAAACATTTGGACCTCATAATAACTTTATGAGATAGGTACTATAAGTCTTGTTTTATAGATGTAGATTCTGAGGCTCAGAGGTTAAGCTGTAATCTTATAAACACAGTGAATTTTGAGCAAATTATTTAATCATTCTGGGCCCTGGTATCCTCAAATGTAAAATGAAAATAGTTGGACTGCATGATCTCAAAGGCTTTTTTTGTTTGTAAAAGATGTTACAGTAGAAAGAATGACAAATTTATACTTAGGAATCCTCTTCTCAATAAGTATTCTTCCTGAACATCTTCAGTTTTCGAGAGGGTTGTAAATTTTGTATTTTTTCTTAGATATTTTCTCCTCTTTCAATCTTCAAGATGCTGTCCCTTATGGTTCTCTTCTTTTTAGATTTTTATTTTGTTGTTGCTCTTCATCATGCCCACTAACTGTATTTGTTTGCTAAAACTTGGTCCAGAGCTCTTTTCTCTTATACTATAACTGTAGCTGTTCCCTAAATCTTGGTCCTGGGTTCTTCTTTTCTGTTGCTTAATGATCTCATCAGTTCTCATTTTATTATCCCATGTTATCCAGTTATCATTTCTATGCAGATAATTCTCAGATCAACAAACTGAACCTTAGTTTATCTCTAGAGCTTCATTTTTGCATCACAAACTACTGTTTGAACATTTCAAACTCTATGTCTTATAAGCATCTAAAAATTATCACGTCCAAAAGAAAAAAAAGTAGCAAAACAGAACAAAATAGAACTTGTTATCTCTTCCCCCTTGCCAACTTTTCTATTATTGATGATGCTGCTATCATCCTCCCCATCATTCAGAGCCATTTTCTATAACTCACATTTTCCCATATATCCAAAAAAGTCAATAAATCCTTTGGTTTCTATCTTCACATTATCTCTTTATATAATGTTTTCTATTAACATAGCTATAACTATAATACAAGAAGTCATCACCACTTCTTTGGGCTACTGTGATAGCCTTCTCATTGGCTTCTGACTTACTTTTTCTCGTGGGAATCTATTCTAGCCTTAGCTGCCAAAACAAAGATCCTAATACAGAGCTGAATATGTCACAATAAACTTCAGTGACTCCTCTTTACCTCTAGGAGCAACTATAATGCCTTTTATTTGGCATTGAAATCTCTTTACTACTTGTCCCCTTCCTAGCTTTTCAATCATATACTTTGTTCCATAAACTCTTGGTTCTAATTTCACTGCTGTACTTGTAGTTCCCCTGACAAAACATAGTATTTCTCCACTACAAGACTTTGAAATGGTTATGTCTCATGCCTAGCATACATTTTGCGTCTACATTTTCTCACTTGATGTCTACTACTAGTTTAAATTCTGAAATTCTTCTGGAATATTTTCCCAGTTTTCTCTTGACTCTTTAATCTTACCTCTGAGACTTACCTTCCATTAATTCGATACTATCTGATATGTTCATGGTCATTTAAATGTTGTCAACCCCATAAAATCTGAGCTTCCTGAAATCTGGAACAATGTTTGTCTACCAGTTCCCCTTGATTACATTACCAAATTGAATGTTTGAATAGGGTTCTAGTATTCTGGTTTTGTGATTAGGCAAGTGTGAAAAGGGGATTTGAATCCAGATCTTGGTGGTTTTAAATTCAGCAACTTATGTACTGTACTATGCCTTCGAATAAAAAGATGTTCAGCTGATCAACTAATCAAACGACTTCATTTTGTAGCTAAATAAAAATGGCAAATGGAGATTTAGTATCAATACAATGATAGCAAATCTAAATGAAATTTCCCATTTCCCTACTTCTTAATGAGTGTTCCTTCTTTTATACCATATTTTTTTTTACCAAAATTCAAAATTAAACAATGGTTCTTAATTTAGGGAATGTGAACTTTTTTTTTCAGCACTTTTTGTAACTATTTCAATACAATTGATTTCCTATGTGATCATGTGAATTTTATTTTAACAATTTAAAACTTTATCCTAATAAGGGTTCCATAGGGTTCACCACATTCCTAAAGTGGGCCATGAAACTCACATGAAAAAAGTTAAAAACCTCTGATCTAGCATAATACTTTCATTCTTCAAGATATAGTTGTCTTAAAAGTGAAACTGGCTCATTTTGCTGTTTTCTTGAGTCATGATATATTTACTGAATGGTTGTTTTGTGCATGGCATTTGACTGTACACTAATGGGAATAGAAAATAGTTCATATCATGGTGCCCCAACTTCAACCAGCTTATTATCTAGTTGTGCAAGTCAGATATATATGCAGATAATTCCATTGTAAGGCATTACGCAACAGCCTGCAAAGAATCATGACGGGCTTTCATAGATATATCAGGCCACTTTGGGCTTGGGTGAGGAGTTTTAAAGAAGAAAACTTGACATTGCAAGAGTAGTGGTACTTAAGTGTAAATAGTATGGTGAGTCCACGAATTAGGAAAAAAAAAACATTCTAAGTAGAAATGATTACATTGCCAAAAACAAAACAATTATTCTGAAATAGTAAGCATCATCATTTAAAGCAAGTGTAAGTTAGGTTTGGGGAACTAAATCTAGAAAATAAGTTGAAGCCAAATTATAGGGGACTTGAATACAATATTGATGATTTTGTATTTTATTTGCGTGGCAAATAGGAAGCTACTGAATTATGTACTATACCAGAGCCATAGTTAGAATTTCCAGGAAGCAAAGTTATCAACACAAAATATGTCATAAAGCAAAAAAGAAGGTAATCACAAATCAATTTAAGATAAAAATGAATTGTGTTGAAAAGACTTGAGAAAAAAAAAACAAAAATAAAAACAAATAAACAAAACAAACAAACAAAAAATCCTTAGACTTCAAGGTCCTGAAAGTGCTATTAAATTGATTGATGAGAAAGCTGCCATTGGGGGAGCTATCAAACATAATTTGAAGACTTCTTATTTTAACTAATTATTTTCTCCTAACTAGGTACTAACTTTACTTGTTTTAATTTGAGGAAGGACAACAAGTGCTATAAGCTCCCTCTATATTTCAATACCCCTGTCCAAAGATCCAGTGTCCTGTCCTAGCTATAAACCAAAGAGATAATGGAATATGTGTTTAGGAAAACTAACATGGAAACAGCATGTCTGATGTTTTTTAAAGGGGAAGACTAAATCTTGAGAATCCTGTTCATTTAGAGGAAGTTTAAGAACTCTTTTTCTCTGTTTCTCACTCTGTCTCTGTCTCTGTCTCTGTCTCTGACTCTCTGTCTTTCTCTTTCTTTGTCTTTGTCTCTCTCTCTCTGTCTCTCTCTTTCTCTGTCTCTCTTTTTCTGTCTGTCTGTCTCTTTGTCTTTGCCTTAGTCTCTTTGTCCTCTCTTATCTCCCTTGTCTCTCTCTCTTTTCTTTAATTGATCATGTCATTGCCATTGGCTAAGAATTCCCATAAAGATCTTCCTCTATCAGTGTGGAAAGGTACCTTCTCTGCCAATTATATTCTTAATGTTGTCTGGGATAATAAAAACTTTAATTTATTAAATGCAGACAGTATATCTGGCTGTAAAGCAGGACTTGAGCTATCTCTGAGACCACCTCTATATTCACTAGGCTATACTGCGCCCTTAAACATAAAATATATGCAAAGTAAGTATAAAGTTATTTAAGAGTATTTGGAAGAATACTAAGAATGGGGAGGAAAAGCACTAAGAAGGAACTGGATTTTGAGCTGAACCTTGAAGTTAGGGAGAGGTTCCAAGAGATAGGGATAGGCATAATTATCAGCCTAGACAAATATATGTAGGTGGGAGATGGACTACAATATGGTGGGAAGGCAAGGAAAGGAGTCCTGTTTGGTTGGAAGGGATAGTCTGAAGGAATTGAAGGAAATAATATGAAATCAGTGTCAAATTTTAAGTTAGAAGTAGACTATGAAGAGCTTTAAATGATAAAGAAATTGATATTTTACTCTAGAGGCAATAGGGAACCAGCAAAACTTCTTGAGTAGAGAAATACTATGATCATATCTCTGTTTTATGAATATCCACTTGACGGACTTTTAAAAGAAGGATTAGAGAAGAGAAAGTATAGGTCAGGGAATCCAAATGGGAAGCTATTGATGGAATTCATTCAAAAGGACATAAAACTAAGGCTAAGGCTGTATGAGAAAAAAAAAAGATGGGAGAACATTTGGGATGTGTTGTGGAAGTATAACAAATGAGTTTTATGACAATTATATTACTTATGAATATTAAGTGTTTAATTCTGTATTTCTGTGGAAGATTTCTTTTTCTGCTCAGTCCTCAAATTTGCAGCCTGAGTCTTAAGTTCTGTGTTTCTATTGTCCCAGTATTTAAATACCTTTACATACCAATATTCTCATCACAATATTGTATTTCTGATTAGGATTTCCCTCTCTCTCTCTTGCTCTCTCTGTCTCTCATGGTCTCTTTCTTCTCTTCTTTAGGATTTCTCTCTCTCTCTCTCCCTCCCTCCCTCTCTCTTTTTCTTTTTTGGTCTCTGTCTTTCCCCCTCCCGCATCTCTCTCTCATACGCACACATACATGCCCACACTAATAATCTCCCCAATTTTATGAGATGATTAATATTTTACCCATAGCTCTCTAAAAATGGCCCCACTTAAAAAAAATCCAAGTTCCATAGGAATGTGTATCTGTGTGTTTTTGAATGTATTTACATGTCTTTATGTTCCATGTTATATATCTTCAGAGTTTCTTGAACAATTGTGAGGTTAAAGATGGCTCTGGAAGATGTTTGTTGATTTTCTATTGACTTTTGTTTGAGGCAAGAGGCGTTTCCTCATCACTTACTTATAATTCAGCGAAGGGACCAATTTCACCATATTGACCTTGTAATGATGCGTCTTTCTTTCTTTTTATTAGTGCTGGTGCTGAGCACAGCTATTATTGCTTTCCTCATACATGCTTTCTTTTAAAGCTGTCTTTCTGCTTCCTGTATGGCATAAAATAGGTCACAGGTATAGCAGTACCCATTTACTGTGTTCTATATCCAAGTGCCCCTGGGTCCAATTGGACAATGACACATTAAACCTAACTCCTTTTATTCAAGACAAAGAACTATGTCCTTGGGTCATACGTGTCTCCCTCGTGGATATTTACCTCTAAAATGTGCATGCCACAAGTATTCATCATCTGCTGTTTTTCTATTCTAGTGTCTCATTTGTTTGCTGTCGAAGGAGACTTCCGCAAACCACTGAAAATACTGACAGCCTTGAGACAAACACCGACAGCTTCCCATCTTGAAGAGGCAACAAGTGTATGTACAGAGCCTGTGGCAGACACTGTGAGAGTTCTGCCCTTCCTTGATATTTTAGTCAGAACAATGTAGCACTTTGAGAATAGCAGGAAGATTATATAAACTTACATTATGTTTTAGACATAGATTTATGGGGGGAAAAAGTAGAACCGTCCTGAATTTTCTTCCAAATCATGGCCACCAGGGCTTATACTACTCATTCCTTTAATAAATAAATAAATAAATAAATATATATATACACACACACACACACATATATATATTATATATATATATATATATATATATATATACATACACACACATATATATATATACACACACACACATATATACACACACACACACACACACACACACACATATATATATATTAAGGATCTAGTACACAGAAAAAATGTAAAATATCATGCTCAGTACTACAAAAGAAACAAAAATATATCCTGCTCTCAATGATCTTATTCTCTGGTAAAGGGAATAAGCTTAACAATAAAATTAGTTATCTGATAAATAATACTTTATCTCTTATCTCATCAGAGTGTTATCATTATAGGTAATAATCATGACTTATCCATTGCTTTTCAATCTAATTATTCTACGGGAAACAAAGTAGTATAATAGAGCTTGGGAAGTCTTTTTCAGTCAACAAAACCAGGCTTCCAATCATAAACACCTTTTGACCATTTTGAATTTGGCCAAGATATTGAAATTCTCAGTATACCAGTCAGTTTTCTACAAAATAACAAAGTAATACAAACAACAACAATTAAAGCTCAGTAGCTAAAAAAGTGCTGCTATTGATAATATACAATTTAATGTTTCTATAATGTGCTAGGTACTTTTAATTGCAAAATATAAATATTATTTCATTTGTCTCTCATAACAACCTTGGGAGGTAGATGATCTTATTATTCCCATTTTGCAGATGAAAAAATTGAAGCAAATGGAAGTCCAGTGACTTGTTTAGCATCACACAAGTAGCAAATATCTGAAGCCAGATTTGAACTCAAATATTTCTGACTCCAATCCTGGTGCTCTATTCACTGTACTATCTATCATGTGGCTCAATTAATATTGGTAAAGAAATTCTCTTTTTCCTAATTGAGAGTTCCACATATTAATGAAATCATAGGTCTAGCTTATAAAATATTCTGTGTATGCTCTCCTTTATATCTTCTACAAAGAATCTACTGTAAAAACATTTCGTCTGGGTTATTTTGCATCCTGTGGGAGCAGCACAATGCTCTGATTATCAACTATTTCTTATTTTAGAGATACAGAACCTGGTCCCCTTTTTAAAAAAAATCATTCAGTTCTTACATTATAATCTTTATGAAGCTTGGAAAGTCATGTACATAGATTACTATATGAGAGATATAAAGGGAGCTTTGAGAACTCTAAGGAATTTTAAGTAACACCCAGGTAGGGAGAAATAAGGAAAAAAAATGAGGGAATGAAAGCCAGAAAACTCTTATCACAATGCTACATATATACATTCAATAAAGGTGAACATTGTCCCAAACAGAATTATGTAAAGATATAAAACAACTTCAACAAAAGCAATAATTACCATAGTAATTCATTCAATATTCTATGAAATGCCACCTCTCATGCTTATTTTCCTCTCATAATTCCTTAAGGTCAATTCAAGTTAATTTAACTTTTACCAGTCTTCTATCTTAAAGTTTCTTAAACTGTGGGTCATGATCCCAGATGAGGTCACATAACTAAATATGGAGGTCATTAAATCATAATTTATTACCAGCTAACATTTGATTTGTATATCTCTTTCATATACCTATATGCTCAGTTTGCATAAAACTTTCTTGGGCAAAAAAGGATGACAAGTGGAACAAATTAAAAAAAAAAATAAAATAAAAAACATGTCCCAGCTCAACATCTGTTAGTCTGGAGAAAGGGTTTTAGAACCAGAGCATATGCTGCCTACTTTCTCATGGGGTTGGTTTGTCCAGAAATGGACATCTGAGAGTTGTAGCAAATTGTCATGTCAAGATTAATGTGTTTTGAATATGCTTTGAAAGTCAAATAAATTTTTAAAATTTAAAAATTAAAACTAAATAAATAGAAAATCAATTAAATACGCAGATACATAGACACCTGTGCACACAAACAGCAGCAGCCCAACAGATAGAATTAAGAATTTAAAGCTTGAAATGACCCTAGAGGTCACCTTGGAAACCTATTCAGGTGAAGCAACCACTTCACAATCAACATTGTGATTCCAAATGACTGTGTTCATTTTCACAGACATTATAAACTGAGATTTCTTTATGTTCCTCTTTTAGAGAGATAGTAATCTGTGGTGAAAGCAACTGAGTTGTGTTCATCTATGTACAGTGAAAAACAACATTGCCAAGTTGAGGTCACTCAGATTTCTCCTGGCTTGTGATGAGGTCAGTGTCTGTGTTTCTCAAAATTTTAAGGTTTCATGGACATGAATCAGCTCACGATGCCCATCATTCATGTACTGCATCATGTTAACATTACTGTTAAGATCGAATAATCTGTTTGTTTAGTCAATGAGTATGTATCCTTATTAGGAGATTTTTGTAGACCAAACTGGTAATTGATAAGTTTGGTAAAGTATTAAATTATACTTGTGTTTACTCTTTTGTTCTGACGCTAATTGTTGGATATTTCAGTATTCCATTGATGTGATAGAAATTATAATAGGAAGAATTAAATACATATGTAAGAATAGAAGTGCAACCCAGACTCATTTAGGGACTTTTGTTGGCTAATAGGGCATAACTGCCTCATCAGAATACTTAGATTTGTGGAATAATCTCATGAAAACCAACCACTTGTATAACCCTCAATAGTAATGAACATATAGGTGAACAATTTTTCTGTTGGATCAGAAGAAGGTGTTATATGCCTTTGAATTGTGCTGTTAATCAACAGAAAAAATAAATGAACAAAAATAGAAAGTATACAACTACATCAATTCAATTCCAGAAACAATAATTAAGTGCTTTATGCAAAGCACTGTGTTAGGTTCTTAGGAGGCATAATGTTTAGATAAAACCTAATTCCTGCTGTCATGGTGATTAGAATCTAGTAGGAGAGTATGGCACATATATAAATAATTAATGCAAAAATAAGACATCTGCATAATAGAGAAATGCAAAATATTGTTTAAAATTTAAAAAGGAAAAGGTCATTACTGACTTAAGGAGTATTGTGGTAAAGGCTCTAAAGTATGAGTGGGACTTTCCATTTAAATTGGCAAAGAAAAAAAATAAATTGGCAAAGAGAGGACTTTGGAAACATTGGGAACAATGTGAGAAAAGAAACACAGAGGAAAGTCTAAAGTGACCTTAGTATTTAGTAAATAATTAGAATATGAAAGTGAGGAGTACCAGAAAAGACTGGAAAGATACAGTGTCTTTAGGTTGTACTGAGTAACAAATAAGTTTCAGCATGAAATTGTTTTTGAGCAAATAAATGATTTCATCAAATTTATACTTATGAAAATTATTCTGGCAGTAATATAAAAGGTCCATTGAAGAATGGGGATGAGGGAAGTGGGGAGGACCTGTTTGAAGTCTATTGTAACAGATTAATAGAAGAGGGAGATTAATAACTATATTGGAATAAAAGCAATTATAAATGAGAAAGATGGATGGAAGAAAGAATCAGCAGGTACCTATTTGGTGATAAAGGTAAAGGAGGGAATTTTTAAAAAGTCACTTGAGTTGCCCATTAGAAGGCCATTACTGATCTTTAAGTGAGTTATTTCAGTACTTTTTTTGATAATAGAACCCAGACCTTCAAGGAATTGAAGTTAGATTAGGCAACAAGGCAATAGACTTGCATTAATAGGAAACATCTCTGAAATATTTTTCAGCAGAGGGGTAGAGAAATAGGAGAGAAATTAAATATGCTAGAATGGCCAAGACAAGGCTTTTTTTAAGATTGCTTTTTTGCTGAGGCAATTGGGGTTAAGTGACTTGCCCAGGGTCACACAGCTAGGAGATGTTAAGTGTCTGAGGTCAGATTAGAACTCAGGTCCTCCTGATTTCAGGGCTGATGCTCTATCCACTGCACCACCTCACTACCCCCTATTTTTAAAATTTTTGAGAGATCTGAACATGATTCTATAACCCAGACAGATTGGCCTTCTTGGTATACCTTACATTGTGTTCAATCTCTCATCTCCATGAATTAGAAATTTTTTCTCCACCAACCCCCACTCCCCAGTGTCTGGAATACATCTCTTCACTTCTGTATCCCTCTTGGAATCTTTCCTTCCACTTAATAACATTTTTGTACTTATATGAATATACCAATAGTGTTCAACATTAATTTTATAAGTTTTTGAGTTCAAGATTTTTCTGCCTTCTCTCCAACCTCTTCCCAAGACAGCAAGCAACTGATATGTAATATATGTACGATCATGCTAAACATATTTCCATATTAGTTATGTTGTGAAAGAAGAATGAGAACAAAAGGGAAAAATTATAAAGAGGAAAAGAAGAAACAAAACAAACACACAAAAAGTGAACACAGAATGCTTTGACCTGCACTGAGACTCCATAATGTGGATGTGGATGGGATTTTCCTTCATGAATCTTTTAGAATTTTCTTGGATGGTTTGCTGAGAATTAAGTTTATCATAGTTGCTCATTGCAGTGTTGCTGTTACTGTATATAATGTTCTCCTGCTTCTGATCACTTCAGTTCATATAAATTTTTACAGGTTTGTTTGTTTATTTTTTTCTTCAGTAATTTGTTTGCTCATTGTTTCTTATAGAACAAGAGTGTACCATTACATTCGTGTTCTACAACTTGTTTAGTCATTCCCCAGTTGATGGATATCTCCTCAATTTCTAATTCTTTGCCACCATAAAAAAGCTGTTATAAATTACTTTTTATACATGTGGATATGTTTCCCTTTTTAATTACCTCTTTGGGATACAGGCAAAGAAGTGGTATTTCTAGAACAAAGGCAGTGTACACCTTGATAGCCTTTTGGGCGTAATTCCAAATTGTTCTTAAGAATAATTGGATCAATTTGCAATTCCAGAAACAATACATTACTGTTCCACTTTTCCCACATCTTCTCCAACATTTTTCCGTCATATCAGCTAATTTGATGGGTGTGAAGTGATATCTCAAATGTCTTAATTTGTATTTCTCTAATCAAGAGTGATTTAGAGTATTTTTCATATGCTGATATATACTTTTGGTTTATTTAACTAACAGCTGCTTGATCATATCTTTTGACCACATCAATTGGAGAATGACTAGTATTCTTAAAAATATGGCTTAGTTAGTTCTCTATATATTTGAGAAATGTGCCTTGGACTATTTAGCTTCCTTTAATGTTCAGCTTAAATATCACCTCCTCCATGAGTACTTTCCTAATCACAGATACCATTCAATCCTTGATCCCCCCAAAACTCCTTATATCTATATATACACACCTATAGAAATATATACATACATATTTATGTCTCTCTATACATATAACTACATGTAGAAATATATGTATATATATAGATATAGATATACATAGATATGTACCCATATATAGAGACTATACACATGATTCTACATGTACATATTATGTATCTATCTTATCTATCTATCTATCTATCTATATATATATATATACTAATGCTATATAAGCTGAATATTATTCATATATATATATATATATATATATATATATATATTCATACATAGTTATCCTGAGAGAACTCTTGAGTTAAAGGAATATTTACCTTTTGTTTTTGTAACAGTACTTTATGCCAAGAATATAATAAACTCTTAATAAATACCATTGGTTGACTTATTAATTGTAATTTTAAACTCTCTGAATCTTCAGTAAGGACAAATAAAAATAATTCAATAAAATTCCATCTAAAAATAATAGGTCTTACTGGAAGGTATTACGGTGAAAAAAATATAAAATATGCTGTCAAATTATTTCAGTTCAAATGACTGTTCTGCCATCTATTTGACCCTATACAATGCACTTCATCCCCATGGATCTTGGTTTCTTTATCTACCTAGTTAGGATTAAATGGACTTTAATGGATTTTCCAGATCTAGCGCTATGAACTAATTATATATAGGGAGGTTATTTATTGTAGGGTGCTTATTTCTGGCTTATTTCCCCAATTTGTCCTCACACCAGAGGTTCAGTTTTTAGACTTTTGCTGCTCCTTTAGGCTCTAAAAATAACACTATAACACAGTCCCCTTATTACTGTAGCTAAAAAACCCCAGTGATGTGCTCAAATCAACAATTAGCCATTTAGTTATCATTATCTCTTAGTGAAAATATGAAACAAAATGGCATAACACAAGCAATAAGTATGGGTTGTTATTTTTGTTATTGAGTCATTTCAGGGAGTACAACTCTTTCTGACCCCATTTGGAATTCTCTTGACAAAGATGCTAAAGTGGTTTAGCTTGCCTTCTCCAGCTCTCTATCCTCCAGATAAGGAACTCAGGCAAACAGGGTTAAGTTTGCCCTATGGCCTCATAGCTAGTAAGTGCCTGAAGCCCAATTTGAACTCAGGCCTCTTGATTCAGAGCCACATTCTATCCAGTGTGCTACGTAGCTGCTAGCTAGAATAAAATACCCTGTCCTCCCATAAAAATGAGGTAAAAGTGGCAAAATACACTGTCTAAGGACAGAATAGTCTCACATATGGACAAATGTGTAGGATACGCATATGGCAAAGATTACTCATAATACCTGATATTTCAGGCCCTGGATGTCTTTTTGTTCTTCTAAAAGTTTTTATTTAGGTTGCCTTGGATATAGTATTTTTGCTGGGTGGTTTGCTGATATGAGTTTTCAAGATTTACTTTTCTCCACAATTCAAAGCTGCCAGGGTATCACAACTCCTCAAAGTTGTATTCCACCTCAAGCAAATGTTTCTATATATAAATAGGATAGAAAGATAGATCTATATCTATACCGATAGATAAATCGATCTCTATCTATCTGTATCTGACGTTTTTGATTCAGGTAGCTCCCCTTCCCATATACATGTTTAGGGGGTATATGCTGAAGTAGAAGAAATGTCCCATTTCTAAAGTCTACTCTACTGTTAGTTCCTGAATACAATAAATACAAAAGCTGATATTTCTCTAGGGTTTAGCTATTTAAAGACCTTGGAGGAACCACTCAGCCAATGGCATTGTCCCATTGTTGATTCAGAGAGGTGTTCACAGCTCAAAAAGGCATCAGGGCATAGACACGTCTCTACACTCAATTTAATACCTCATTAACACCTTGTGATTACATTCTAAATCTTTTCTGACTATATCAACTGAAGGGAGAGGGTAAAAATCCCCTCCCTTTCTCTATAATCCTAACGAAGAGAATCTCAAAGAGTTTAAGGAATACTTGACCTTTTTATATCTTTTGAAAAGAATGCCAGTTTTCCAAATACCTGGAATAATAGTGATAGTCCAGTTCACATATAAAGTTCATGTTTTCCTCACAAATTTCCTGGAAAAAATAGAGAATTAAATTACAACCACTATTTTGCAGATAAGGAACAGAGGCTCTGAATAGAAGAAATGCTAAGAATTACACAAGTACATATCAGAAGTGGATTTCATACTTTCTGATTCTAAGATGATCTTTCAACTAGACCCTTACATTGTCTAACTCATTAAAATGCCCTAGGAGCCCTATTTGTTTAGCCTGTTAAGTAGTAAAATGAAATGTGATCATTGATCAGAATATGAAATTTTCAACCTAGTCTACACCACTCTATCCTTACAAATGCAAAGAGCTTCTCTCTGTACAAAATGGGGAAATATGTTCAGGGCTGAAGGGATAGTTAAGTCTGGTGAATAAAAGGAATATAGGTGGAATAAGGAAACTGAGAATGAGAAGAATAATAAAGCAAGGGAGAAAGATCTTGGGAAGATAATAGTTCAAAAGTAAAAGCAAAGCAACAAATATTTGTTCTCACTTGAAACCTTACAAAGAAGGCAGGTGGATTAAGGTCAACAACCATGAATGATTTTTTTTGAAAAAAGTATGAACTAATTGTTAGTAATATCAGGCTGAATTCAATTAATCTTGCTCTTATTGGGATAGTGGAACAGCCACAGTGAGCTTAGAAGAGGGCTTTCCAAATGAGGAGTGGTATTTTTAACTAGCATTTAAAACTACCTCATAGTACAAATTACCCCTAATAGCACCCTGCAGCAGATGACAGGAGGGGACACTACAGAAAGAGCTGTACAATAACCTTCCAAGAGAGGCTGTGAAAAGAGGGATCATTAAAATGCTTATCAGATTCACAGAACACTCTCAGAATAGCCAGGCAGAGGAATAGAATGCCCTTATTAATGTGGGTATGGGAGCTAATTTGTTCAATATGTAGATTCTCTTGCTTAGACAAACTAAAGTGATCTGATTCACAAATGGCAATATTAACGTCCAATGGCAAGTTTGATGAAGACTGACAAGAAGTTGCCCAGATTAAGTGTACATACTTATATTTCTTTAGATCTTATTAATTACTTTTTTAATAATAGCTTTTTATTTTCAAAATATATGCAAAGATAATTTTCAACACTTACCCTTGCAAAACCCTGTTTTCCAATGTTTTTCTCCCTCTCTTCCCTGCATTGCACCCAGAGAGCAAGTAATCCAATATATTTTAAATATGTGCAATTCTTCTATACACATTTTTATAATGATTATACAACACAAGAAAAAACAGATATAAAAGGAAAAAAAAGTTAGAAAGAAAATAAAAAAGCAAACATATAACAAAATACTATGTTGTGATCCACATTCAGTTCCCATAGTCCTCTTTCTGGATGCAGATGGCTCTGATCATCACAAGTCTATTGGAATTGTAAGCCTTGTTAATTTTAAGACACAATACATATATACATATAAAATATGTTCCATAGTCAAGATTTAAATCTTTCTAATATGAGGTCATTTTTCTTTGTGATACTATTTTTCCTTAAAATTAGAAGACTAAAAATTAAGATATAGAGCTATAGGTAGATAGATTTTATAGGTGTGTATGTGTGTATGTATGTTTGTTTATGTGTACACATATATTGTATGTATATGTATGTATTAGAAATAGAGAGAGACAAAGTGAAAATTAATTCATTTCTTCTAAAAGAAGGATGTTTATTTAGCATTTGACTGTAAAGGGCTGAAACTCTTGAATCAATGCACTGAACCCCGTCAGAGGATTTGAATTCAAATGCTACTCAGTTTTCTCATCTATAGAATGAGATAGAGAAGGAGATATCGAATCAATCCAGTATTCCTACCAAGAAAACATTAAAACAACAGCTGGATATGACTGAGGCAATAGAACAAAAATACTACTTTTGACCCTTCTAATTCTCTGTCATGGAATGACTGTCCCTTGGGGTCAGTTTTCTTATCTGTTCATTGGGGACTGGGGGTAGATTAGAAGATGGCATCCCTTCTTAGATATACCAAACAATTATCTTTCATTTCTAGACTTATGATCAGCTATGAACAACCATAAAAAATTTGAAGAAACAACTACTATTATCATCCTTATTTTGCTGACGGAGAAACTGGAACTCTTAAGAGGCTACATGACTTTTCCACAATCCCAATTAATGAGACTCCAATGTAATATTTGGATCATGTTTTTTTTATTCTAACTGTAGTATTTTATCCAATATACTTGCTTCTGTGAAAACCCATTGTATTCCAGACTCATTTAGGCAATGATTTCACACATATATTTCCTAATTGATACTTGAATTTCTGTAACACTACATGTTCAGGAAATGGAATGTATTTCCCCAAACAAACAATGCTTTACACAGCATTTTAAATGTCAAGACAAGAAGACTGAAAACTAATCCATAATGTACCTTATATACAATACAATGCAAATATAGTCACTGAACATAACTAGCACATATAATAAAGTTTCTTTGTGGAAAATGTATTTAGATGACCAATATGATGATTTCAGAAAGGCCTGGAGAGACTTATATGAACTGATGCTGAGTGAAAGGAGCAGGAGCAGGAGATCATTGTATACTTCAACAACAATACTATATGATGATCAGTTCTGATAGACGTGGCTCTTCAACAATGAGATGAACCAAATCAATTCCAATAGAGCAGTAATGAGCTGAACCAGCTACACCCAGAAAAAGAATTCTGGGAGATGACTATGAACCACTACATAGAATTCCTAATCCCTCTATTTTTGTCCGCCTGCATTTTTGATTTCCTTCACAGGTTTATTGTGCACTATTTCAAAGTCCGATTCTTTTTGTACAGCAAAAATAACTGTTTGGGTATGCATACATATATTGCATTTAATTTATACTTTAACATATTTAACATGTATTGGCCAATCTGCCATCTTAGGGAGGAGGGTGGGGGAAAGGAGGGGAAAAATTAGGACAAAAGTTTTGGCAATTGTCAATGCTGTAAAATTAGCCACGCATATATCTGGTAAATAAAAAGATAATAAAAAAGGAAATGTATTTAGAGGTCTAGTTTTATAAACCAGAAATAAGTCTCCTCCCTTCTTTCTTGTAGGAGAGAGAGGTGGCGCAAATAGTCCATCTATTGTAATAATTTCCATCTGAAGGTAGTAGAAACAGCTTATAATTGTGGAAAGATATTGGATCAAAAACATTCAATCAAAAAATCTGGATTTATATCCCAGAACTCCTACATCTTAGCTATGTGATGTCAGGCAAATCTCTGGTCTCCATTTTTTCATGTAAAATTAGTAGGAACCATAGATGATTCATCTTTAGAATCCTATTATTAAATTTCTAATGTTATTTGTAAGACCTTTTTATTAGGGATATGGACTTTTGAGTGTGCTATGTTACAATAAAACTAGAAACCTAAAGAAATTAAGGATTCTTACAGATCCAAGTTATTATTAATAGCTTTCTAGGTTGGAGTAGAGTTTCACCCAAGAAAGGGTTATTGTTATCATTATTACTTAAAGTATTTGGTGTTTCATGATTTGAGGAACTACATAAAGGGGATATAAATGAACTTGCTCTCAATCCCCACCTTCCTTTCCTTTTAAAAATATAATAATAGCTTTTTGTTTTCCAAAATACATGAAAAGATAGTTTTCAACATTCACTCCTACAAAACCTTGTGTTCCAAATTTTTCTCCCTCCTCCCTACCTCCCCTAAACAACAAGCAATCCAGCACGCTTCCTTTCTTTTTTAAGTTACAGATATTAGTATATTTCCTTTTCCATGTTCAGAAATTTAAAGTCTCTTTGAATTTTACCATTTTTCCATCCTTTTCTTCTTACCTTAAATAGAGTAATAGGAAGAATTTAACAGAAATGGATTTCTCGGTATACAAATAAATCACAGCATCATTTGAATCCCATCTCTGACATTCATGGTTAGTGGACATCCTAATTTTTTTTGTTGGACTTTTTTACAAAACCTAGGATACCTTGAGATCAAAACCTAAGTAAGGAGTGATATCTCAAAGCTTCATTTATCCATTCTTTGTAACAGACACCCATTCAGATTATTTTTCCCATTATCAAGATTTTATATAAAGCATCCCGCCACCCAGAATGTGTCTTTCTTTCTTAAAGGATTTTATTAGATGACAACATGATTGATTTAGAACACAAAAAGACTTTGAATTTCATGTAATACAATCTCCTCATTCTACCAATGAGTAAAAACTAATTTTTGTACTCATTGTCTTGTCCAGGATCCCATTTTAACTAGCAGAGATGAAATTTGAACATGATTCTTAGTCATTGTAATTCTTGCCACTGCACAACACTGCCTGCCTGGGAAAAGGAACTGAGTAAGGAGACCTTTATTCCATTCTCTGACCAACAAAGGAGTTAATTTTAGAGGATCATGGATCATTTATTTCCAAAAGAGACAGCTTCCTACCAAAATCTCTAAGATATGGATGATCAGCAGAAACAAAGTGCCTAAATGTGATCTCTTTGAAGACAAGATCTATTTCATTTTTACTTTGATTTGCAGAGGGCTTGGCAGATAGTAGACAATTAATAAATGTTTGTCATCACTTGATGGGAGTTCTTCAAGTTGTGGTAATCCAATTTCTGGTTCTCTCCCTCTATAAGTAACCAAGGAGACTCAGGGTTTTCTGTAAACAAAAGATCATATATGTGAATCCAGCATATGTTGTTGTGAGAAAGTTAGTGAATGGATATGGAAGGTGGCAATAAAAAATTACATAAAGATAATGGGAAATTCCACATAAGTTCACATCCCATTCTTTCCCTCAAGGATAATAAATAGATTTTCTACAAAGATTAATATGTTACAACTAAATCTACATGAGGGAAGAAAAGACAAAGATGAATAATTGAGCTGGCCATATCCAAAGCCTGCATTTTATACCTAGATGCTGAAATGACAGTTCAACAAAGAAGAGGAGACAGATGATGAGAACTAAGTTCATTTCACATCTAGGGCACTGGGATTTCCTACTTAACTTTACATCTATCAAATCTTTTTTTTTTATCATGCAAGTGGCTGCCTTCATAAGCCCATCTAGTGGTTTTTACTTTTCTTGTGTGATCCTTGACAATGAGCATCAAGCATACATAGTGTTGGAGGATCTAAATCATCAAACAAATTCAAAAGAAAGAAGGAGGTTATAGGTAAATGGAAAGATGGTTCATTGCATTCCTTGAAGAAAGAATAGGGGAAGAGCCTCAGAGCAGGTTTTCATCAAGTACTCCAATCTACAAGACATTTCATGGGAAATGTATTATATTACAATGTTATGCCATAGTTCTCTTTTATTGTCCTGACTCAGTTTCCCTAATTATACTGACCCAGTCCTGACTCAGTTTCCTTAATTGTTCTGCTTCAGTTTATAATTGTCAATTCAAAGCCCAGTCTTGCAAAATCTCCCCTCTCTCTTTATCAGAATATTTGATAAGGGTAAAAGATCTTATGTTTTAGAATATCAGAATGCCTCTCCTCATCCCAAGGTATCAGAATGTCAGATACTATCTAATCAAGGATGCCTCTCCCCATCTCCTTGGTTCCTCGCCCCATTAGATCATCCCATCTCCTATGTCATTCCATCCCCCAAGCCTTGTCAGAACCAGATTGTCAGAGTCCCTTTCCCGGTCTCAGCACCCTGACTCCGCCCCTGACTCAGTCTAGCCCCTGGGTCTGAGCCACATGTATATATGTCATTGAGACCTCACATTGCTTGATTCTTGGAGACAATATTCTCATTCAGCCCTGGGACCAAACCATGGATCCATTTGGTCCCAGTATATCTCTCCCTTTTAAATAAATTATTAATACTCTCTAATCTCTATCTTGCCTCAGTTTCTCCGGCATTACAATTATTGATAGTAATTTTCATTAAAGCATCACCTTGAAAATAATTATATAATATTAATTACTGTTATTTACTGAGGTCAAAATGGTAGAAAACTTCTGTCAAGAACCTATTAAGGACCTTTGATATCAACATATGGACTCATGCTTGGTTATTTTAGGGGGAAGGTAAGAATAAAGAGAAATATTATGGAAAATATGCTTTGAGAAAAAGAATGATAGAGATGAAGCATTTGAATAGATTTAAGAAGAGGCACATCATGCATTAGTTATTGATGCTCTGAAGTTACTAAAAGACTGTTGTTTGAGGCAGAAAGGATAGCAAGGGTATAAGAAAAAAAGATAATGGAGAAAATATCAGCAACTATTGACCTACATTTTTACTTTTCCAACTATCTAATATCTTTTTTGCAGATGTAGAATGAATTATATACAATTTGAGAGCATCTTCAAAGAATGTATTAGTGGGGAAATCTCAGGCTTAGTATTCATTAGTATTCAATAATGGACCATCTCAGAATTGACTGAAAAGAGAAAAAAAATCTACCTATATATATATATATATATATATATATATATATACATATATATATATATATATATATATATATATATATATATATATACACACACACACATACATATATACTACACACACATACACACACACACTTCCTATCTTATTTATTGTTGATTTTGTAAAAAAAAAAAAAGCTTATATCCATAGAACAAAACACTACTTTACATGCACTTCTATAATAATGAATCTATCATCTATATATCAAGATCATTCAAGATACCTTAGCAGATTTAACCTTAGAAAAACCGTAGTTAGTAATTATCTACTAATAAACCTTAAGCATAAAACATGCCTCTGTAAAGGAAGAAATCAAGTACAGAGTTTATATGAAAGAAGACTTCTTTTTTTAAGGTGGGGTGTTTTAGAATTTTTGTTCTTTTCAAAATTAAAATCTTCAAGTGATATAGAAAATGGCAGAAGTTAAAGAAAGTTCAAAATCTGTTAGGAAAAAAAACAGAGATGATGGGAACTTACATTCAAGTCTTTTTCAGCTTATTAAACAGAGAATGAGGAATGTACATAAAAGAGCCTGTCCATAGTATTTACTTACCTTACTTTTTCATTTCCCCCAATGTGGACCCTTGTGACTTAACTTTAAAATTGAAATGACCATCTTACCCTAATCTCCCTCCTGAATTTTTGTTTGAAGTTAGAAATTTTCTAGAGATATTTTTTTTAAATCATTGTGTAGCTATCTGCATATAATGAATCCAAAGCCTGACTTTCAAAAGGCTAGGAAGTTTCCTTTCCCATTATCACCTGATTGTATTCACAGAACTATGTGAATATAACTGGGTGATAATGAGGAGATCAAGTCTAGCCCCTTCTGATTTGCAGATTTGAATATCATCTGTTGGTAGGCAAGTGGTTGCTCTTGCCTTTTAATGAATGTGAAATAAAACTAAACAGTTAAAAGGACAGTTAATTTTAAATTACAGGACAGATTCAATGGTATCTTTTTTTGCATAAATATACATGGAAATGTAATTCAATTTAACAAACATTTGTTAAGCATGTAAGACATGCGAAGAACCAAGTTAGGAACTCATTAGTTGAAAAAAATAAAACAAAAACAAACAAAAATATGTTTCTGCCTTCAAGGAGCTTATATTAAGTCCAACAATAGATATATAGATAAAAAGCTTTAAAATCTAATAAAATGAACATAAAATGATTTGTATTCATTAAAACTCTATGTTGTTAAACACATTTGAGTAATTGCATTCCATATTTAAGATGTTAAATGTAGTGTTTTGTTGTTGTTTTATTTGTGTTACCAAACTCTGATTTTATCCCCAAAACAACTCCTGGTGAGCAATTCTTCCTACCATGTAATTTTTCACAGTTTATATAGTCTCACTAGAATGTGTAGTCTAACATTATCCTAAAGATCATAGGAAGGAAATAAAAAAGGCCTGTATTTAGAATCAGAATTTTCTTTGTACTGGCCTGAATAACAGTTGAAAGTGATGTAAGAAAGAATAGTTCAACTCTCATGTTTTACACATGAGGTAGGTGAAACCTAAAGAGAATGAGAAATTGCCATAGGTCAGGGAAGTAGTTAATCGAAGAAGGAAAATGGAAACTCTGTCAGTTATGTTTTTTTTACTTATACATTGATGCTTTTCTTGACATGAGGTAAGAGACTAATTGACAACTACTTTTTAAAAAATATTTTCCATTGTCAACTCACATTTCTTCCTGAAGTTTTGTTACAAAAGAGTATTCTATGAATTCTCTTTCTTTTTTTACAGAGATAGGGGACCATGGATTTTAATGAAAATCTAGCATACCTTCCTCATGTTAAAGATGAAAAAAACTGTGGTTTCTATGTGTTAAATGATTTTTTTCTAAAGTTGCACATGTAATAAGGAATATAGAAAATATTGAATCTATTTTTTCCAACTTCTGTTGTACCACAATGTAGAGTGTGGTAAAGAAGTATAATAAATTGGTAAAATATCTAGACTTGAACTTTGCTAATCAGCTTATATTATCTGATTGACCCTGGGAATCACTGCACTTCACAGTACTCTGGATATCCCTCTATAATAAGAAGTTGCAGGGCTAATATTATGTCTTCAATACTAGGGAAACCTTCACCAGAGCTTTAAAGAGAAAATTATAAATATGGGTAAAATAATAACAACAAATTATAACTTCTTTATAAAGGTCTTTTTTATAGTAGGAATTTAATAAATACATATTTTTAATATTTACTTTATATATATATATATATATATATGTAGTATTTCGTTATCTGTTTATGAAGCTGCATGGTAAAAAAAAAAAAATGAGAGCTGGTAATGATTGATATCAGAAAAATCTGGGCTCAAATCTACTTCTAAAAAGCATTAATTATGTGAATTTGGATGATTCACTTACCCATTCAGTGCATCAAACATACAGCTCCCATGCTCCAGAGTGCTTCTTGGACTACAATAAAATGTAATTGGAGGTAGAGATCTAGCAAAGATGGCTGAGTAATTGCAAAGTCACTCTAACTCCTTCAAATCCTCCTCCAAACAACTTTAATACAACACTTCAAATCAAATTCAGGGGCAATAGAGCCAACAAAATAATGGGATGAAACAATTTTTCCAGACCTTAGAGGAATTTGGCAAGGAGTCTTTCCACTGTGCTGGTGATTGGCTCTGGAATATAGCTTAAAAAGCACTGAAGCAACACTAGTGCCAGGTATTACAGATAACTGTAACAGCAGTAACAGATCTTCAGCAGCTGTCAGGAAGCCAAACAACTGGTCAAAACAAGAATACAGGAGATACTTTGAAGGTGATGGGCTTAGTACCTTATTACATTGAATAGATGCAGCAGGGCAAAGAAGAATCACTTCAGGAGAGTGGGAGTCTTAGCAATGTTTCAGAGTGGAAAGGAGTGATCATGCTCACCCACAAAGGTGCAAGGGTCCTTATCTCACTTCCAAGGCATTAACTAATACTACTGCATATAGTCACAAGTGAACAGGGATCTAAAGTCATGGTCCTAGGGCCAAAAGGAGTGTCTTTAGTTAATTAAATAAAAGTAGACTGAAATACATTCTCTAAAGGAAAATAAGTTTATTAACAGTGAAACCTTTAACTGCTAATAAAGCATGCCAGTCTGGCTACTTAATAAAGTCAACAAGCCATATAAGAAGGAGAGGACTCTATTTATTGACAAAGAAAAAAAAGGTTTGTCTGGGTAATTGTGGAACATTATGACTAGCTATTCCAAGATAAGTTCATGTTAGGCTAATCTCTCTGACTGTATGGGAGGTTATTTATTTTATGGGATCCATTTAAATCTTGCAATCTTTGTTAGGAAATCAAAATTACTTCTTGAAAGAGATAAAGTTTATCTTAATTATATGAGGACTGGTAAGAACAGACAGTATTTTTATTAACATTTTTTTCAGTTTAAAGATAACAAATTAGTCTCCAAGAGCTGAAGGTATGGTAGATATTAACTTTTTAAAAAAATTATACTTTCGGGGCAGCTAGGTGGCATAGTGGATAGAGCACCAGATCTGAAGTCAGGAGGTCCTGAGTTCAAATCTCGTTTCAGACACTTAATACTTCCAAACTGTATGGCCCTGGGCAAGTCACTTAACCCCAATTGCTTCAGCAAAAAAAAAAAAAATACATATATATATATATATATACACACACACACATATATATATATATATACATATATATATATATACTTTTAAATTAACTCATAAAGAAAGCTCAATTCCTGAACTCAACTCAAAGAAATAGACTGATGCCTTCAAGCAAAAGAAGACACAAATTATAAAATTAATATAACCAAAAATCAGTCACATGATGGAAACAAGACATTAAAAATCAAAAGAATAGAAATTCAAGGTAATACTAATATTTATCTTTTCAGGATTGAAAGCACTGTTGTCCACAGATCTAGGACAGAGTACAGTGCCTATAGTTACTCACAAAGGTGTAGGGGTCTAGTGGTGCTTAGCACAATGAAAACAAGGGAAACTAAATCATACATAAAGATTCCTAGGGCACCTATTGACTTGGTTTTAAGGTGTAATATTATCTATGTTTTTGCATTTTTAGTTTCTTAAAACAAAGTTTTAGTCTGTTACATTTTAATTTGGTTCCCCTGGACCCAGGAGTATTGAAATTTTTGTAAATTTATGCTCATTTGCATTGGAAAGCAGTTTCTTCTAGCAATGCTCCTTATAGCAATGAAATCAAGAGGTCAAATATGTTCAGGGAGGGCTAGTGCACTTAGTTGGAGGACTGCCTTCCACTTTTGGTCTCTACACAATTCACCTAACTCTTACCTGTGGCTCCAAGTAGATGTAACATGGACAGCAGCCACAACCAAGTAAACCTTTTCAGCAGACAGGCTAAAACAGGTTGAGGGTAATTGGGAAAGGTGTCTCAAACTCATCTGCCAGTTAGAGAGGTTTCTACCCAATATGCATGAATCAAAAGATATCACCCATGTCATTCTGCCATTCCTACCTATTTCAAAGTCTTTTGATGCCAAACAAATGATGAAATAGTGGGTTCAGATACACTAAGAGTGGTAATCACAGCCTCTGCACACAGGTGACCCAAACCTCAAGGTTATCTTTTTACTGGGAGCATCAGTGGGATTCTGAAGACCCTTGAATACCTGACCACACTGCTCACCTCTTTCTGTGAGGAATGGGCTAGAAAAGGTGCCAATTTAAAAAAAAATTGCTTACCCATCCCTGGACTGATTATTGCAGCAGATGGAGATCCCACTCTGCAGTCAAAACATATATGCAAAAATGTACAAAAACTTCTGCAAAGATGATTTCATTCACTATCAGTTCATGGAATGTATGTATACTTATAAGCAACACAAAATCCAATAGCCACGAGACTCGAGCAGCTCTTATTGGTAGAGAATTCAGCAGGTATCACAGCCAAATAGCAGACCTGAGTGAAACAATGGTGGTAGGGTCAGCATACTGTGCTTTTCTGTGTGACTGCAGTGAAGAGCAGTGCCATGAAGCAATCAAAGTTAATCTAGTCAACAAGCTGTAGGTTGCCAAAAGAAGTGGATGACAGTTTCATGACAACACAATTGACACTTTCAGGAAAATGTCACTCCAATATCATCAATGCTTATATTCCCACCATGACAAACCTTGATGATGTCCAAGAAAAATTTTATAAAATCTGTGCCATCACTGTGCCAAAAGAGGACAAACCCAATTCTGAGTGACTTTGATGGTAGAATATGATCAGATTACCAAATGTGGCAGAGAGTCCTTGGGAGGAATGGGGTTGGAAAAAGCAACAGCAGGGGTAATTTACTATGGAAGACCTGTGCATCTCATGATCTTCCATCACCAACATTGTTTTCTGTTTATCTAAATGCAATAAAACTTTGTGGATACACACTTACAGCAAACATTGGCATTTAATAGACTATGTCATTGTAAACAGAAGAGAGACAGGATGTTAGGGAAGGGAAGGCAATGCATGGTGTAGAGTGCTAGAGTGATCAGAGACTTATCCAACATTCATACTTAAGAGATGGCTCCAGAGCAAAATAATAACCAGGAGATTTAATGTCAACAGATTAGAGTACTTTTCTGAGTAGGAATAGCTTGTTGCTGACTTGGTAGGAAAACTGAGTATACACATATCTGATAACAATAAAGCAGAAAAGAAATGGATTGCTTTAAGAGATTTGATTTACAGTGAAACATTTGCTCATCTTGGTAAAAAAAAAACACTTGCAAACATCAACACAGTTTTGATGAAAAGGAGAATGAAATTCAGAAGTTGTTAAATGAAAAATGAGAACTCCACTGGGTTTTTCAGCAGGATGTTCATCCATTTCTAAGAAGGGAACATTGCACTCCATCAAAAGTAAAGTAGAAATAAAACTCTCTATTAGAGAGATGCAGGATTCTTGGCTCATCAAGAACGCAGATGAAATCAATTTTATGCTGATAGTAACAATTTAAAATACTTTTTAAGAATCCCAGAAGGCTATTTAGAGGCCAAATATATATGTGTATCTCAACTTCTCAGTGATGATGGAGCCACGTTGATTAGTGATAAGGACATGATCCTGAAGAGATGGACTGAACATTTCTATGGTGTTTTCACAGTTTTCGCAGCAGTCAATGCTGAAACTCCTGACCATTTACCACAGGTAGAAGTCATCCCTCTCTATACAAATTTACCACTGAAGAAGTTTGGGATGTCATTTGTCTTCTCTCCTGTAGCAAAGCACCTTGTGCTAATTCAATTTGAGCTGAGATTTATAAAGTGGGGAGTCCATTAGTCATACAAAAGCTGACTGAAATTTTGCGGGTTATGTAGCAAGGGGAGATTATCCTCCAAGAATTTAAGGATGCTTCCATAGTTCAACTCTGCAAAGTTAAAAGGGAAGAGATTATCCTGAGATAATCACGAGGGTGTTTCTCTTAGACTGGCAATATTGCTGGCAATATTCTTATCAGATTCCTCCTTAATAGGTCGATCTCATACCAGAGCGATGATCATATATATGAGAGACAACATGTTTTCCAGAAGGACTGAGGAACAGTCGATAGTGTTTGTTATCTGACAACTCCATGAAAAATTCTAAAAATATTATAAAAGCCTGTACATAAAGTGTATAGATCTGATTTTGTTCAGCTTTTAATATTGTTGATTATGAGGGATTATGGAAAATTATGTCAAATTTAGCATCCTTACCTGAGTGAAGATTTTGCAGAAGGCCCTGAGATGGTCTCTTTAGAGATAGAGTTCCTCAGGTGATCTCACCTTAGTGTTATCAGGCTTTTTTTAGAAGGACCAGTATTACTGGGTTTGTGGCTAGGACAAATTGTAGCCCTGTGTACTTTTATTTTTCTAAGAAAATAATGCTAGAGAATCTAAGTGGTTTGTTACAGGGTTCCAGGTCATAAGTACACAGCCCAGCAGAGATCTGAAAGCAGGTCTTTTGACTTGAAATTCAATGCTTTTTCTTTAGTTTGATAGTTTTCTTTTCTTTTAACCTATGGGGCAAGGCTGTATCTCCATGAGTCTTGAACCTTTTCCTCTTTCATTCAAAGGCAAAAAAAAAAATTAAAGAAAAGAAAAAAAAAATACAAAGATTTAGATTGCCTGGAGAAGTTAATCAATATTTTATATTAAGTTCATGACAACATGGTTGCCTGAGTTCTGGATAATGGATGATGCTCTCCTGAATGTTCAGTTCCCAATGGAATGAAATAAGGCTGTATGTGTTTTCAGCCATTTTATCAAGTGTCTTCAATGAGGATGAACACAGCATCAAAGTTGGCTATTATACTGATGGTAAATTCTTCAACTTGAAAAGGCTATGAGCCAAGAAAAAAGTGGAGGGAGTCTTGGTGTATGATGTTCTGTTTTTTAGATGATGATGCACTCAATGCAGCCTCTGAAGTTGAGATGCAACAAACTATGGATTCTCTGTCAGTTGTGCTAATTTTGGCCTACGAATTAACACCAAGAAAACACAGGTAATCTGTCAGCTAGTACAACATCATCATCCATACATGGAACCATCAGATAAAGTAAATACAGAAGTTTTGAATGTTGTGGATAAGTATATTGCCTTGGAGGTATACTTTTCAAAAATGAAAACATTGCTCATAAGTTTGACACATGCATTCACAGGGATAACTCAGTATTTGGGAGATTTTGAAGAAAATGTGGGAGAGAAAAGCTGTTGCACTGATTATCAAATTGAAAGTCTAAAGAACTATTGTGCTGACCTCATTATTGTATGCCTGTGAAAGTTGGACAATATACCAGTGCCATGCCAAGAAATGGAATCTCTCCCATTTGAGTTGTCTTACTTAGGAAGATTCTAAAGATCATTTATCAGGATAGGATACCAGAAACTGACTTTCTTTTTGAAAGTAAACTGCCAAGCAATAAAACTATATTATAGAGAGCACAACTATAATGGGCTGGCCACATTGTTCAAATGCCAAATGTACATCTGTCAAAACACTATTTTAGGGAGAATGCACACGTGGTAAGTATTTAAGTAGTGGTATGAAAAAAGTTGTAGAAGATCTCTCTTAATTTGGGATTGATTGTATGACATAGGAGACATTTGCACAGAGATTCCCAGAATTATGTGCCCTCATCAGAGAAGATTCTGTGCTCTATGACCAAAGCAGAATTGAAATAGCTCAAAATGCAAGATGCACAAATTTAAAGAATCACCCCCAAATATTCAGATGTATCCAACCTGAAATAGAGTATTTTAATTCATTAGACTAATCAGCCATAGTCAGACAAGATACACTTGTAATTGACTCTAATATAATGATCTCATTTTAGTACTCAAAAATGAAGCATAAACATGTATACCTATAGTAATGAAATCATAGATCCAGTTCCTCTCTCTTCCTTTCTATAGAAACAAATAAGAGACACTAAAATCAATGATTCTTTGATCACCAGTTCACCAGTATCCTTTTTAAACTGAGATGTTTCATTCTTCAGATGAGGGCTGACAAGGACAGAGTAGGTCTGACAAGGACAGAGTACATTGGGACTCTCATCTTCCTCTTGTTGGAAGAAATGGAACTCAATACAACCCAATGCTGCATCCTCTTGTTTACTTTTCACTTCACACTGCTGACCTATATTGAGCTTTCAGTCCACTAAAACCTCTAGATCTTTTTCATAAAAACTAAACAAAACTATTTTCTCACCATCTTTCTCTTATTTCATACTTGTAAAGTGTTTTTTTTTTCTTTTGCACTCAATTTTAAGGCTTTTCATTTATCCTTATTGAATTTCATCTCCTTAGATTTAACCCAATGCTCTAGCTGTCAAGCTCTTTTTGAATCTTGACTTTATGGTCCAGTAAATAAACTATTCCTCCCAGCTTTCTGTCATCTGCAAATTTGATAAGCATTCCATTTATGCTTTTATCCATAGAATAACTTGGGAGTTAGATACCTCTCAGAAACTGCAACCTAAGAGGAAAATCTAACAAAAAAGTCATGGTTTAAATATAAGAAGCTCACCTGATGTATAAAGTTTAAAATGGGGAAGAAAAGTAGACTCATATGGTCTTATGTTAAGTATACTAAATGTCAGTGACTAGCCTTATGATTTCTAAGGTGAAATGGGGACTCAAGATACCAGTGTAAGTCAGCAAGTAAGGAAGGCAAGTCTAATCTGAGGGGGAAAAATTGGACCTTAAAACAAGAAAATGTCATTATTCCCAGTAAAAAAAAAAAAAAAAAAAAGACAGAAAAGTCAAGGATATTACCAGAAACTACGGTAACAAAAACTTCCAGAGTGATAAAACAAGGTTCTATTCATCATTGAAAGCAAGACTAGTAATTTTTAAAGGTTACATAAACAAAAATCTTTTCTTAGTCAAAAAGTCTTCAATTTCTTTTTTTTTTCTTCCTTTTTTCTTTTCTGATTTAAAGGCCTAGAACTTTTCATATCTTTAGAGGGGTAGAGGTAAAAATAAGACCCTTAAATACCATCTGGAAAACCACAACAGCAATTCATTCAAGAGAAATGTATTAAGTAGAAACACTGGGTTAAGTATTAGATGTTTATGATGACAATGATGAACACAACTACTACTATTACTACTGCTGCTGCTACTACAACTGCTACCACCATTACCACTATCACTACTACTACTGTTTCTTATCTTCTAAGAATTTATATTCAACTGGGATTGGATTTAGAGATGGAAATCTTAAAAGCAAAAGAAATCACTTGCAAATTGGGAGTACTTTAATTGGACATAAAAATGTAAAGTAAATTCTAAAAGATTTGAGATCCCTAACAAGATAAGCAAATCAAATTAATTTGGTTTGAACCCTAAATCTAGTCCTTAGAAAAGATGGTAATCATGTGATTAAAGGGATAAAATCATAGAGGTTATAGGGAGAAGGGATTTTTAAAAACCTGGGGTTTATTTCACTGTACATTTGCAATGAATAATAGAGTTAATTCTTATAAGTTAAATAATTCATATTTAATAATAATATAATAATTCATATACTATATATAATAATTCATATAATGTTTTAAATAATAATTCATATTCAATAATAATTTTCCTATTCTTTTTGATCTCTTTTCTTGTAGCAATACTAGTTTAAAGAGCAAAACCTAATTGAATATGTGTGTAAGAAAGAGTGAAGCAGATCATAAGTAAAAACATTTATTTTTCTACAAAGGCAATATTGGGTAAGCATAGACAGAATGAGATATGAAATAATATGGATAATAATAGAAATGACAATAATAAATAGTTTATACTTATGTAGTTTCTTAGTGAGCAAGGAAGGCTTGTAGATAGAAGAAATTTAGTTTATGGGGTTGGATGGTAGAAGGTGCATGATTAAACAGTTGTGTTTAGTTTTTCTAAGGCTTTGAGATCACTAACATTTGTACTGTCTCTCCCAAGAACAAATTATCTATTATGCTTGAGACAATTGGGATTAAATGACTTGCTTGCCCAGAGTCACACAGTTAGGAAGTATTAAATGTCTGAGGACAAATTTGAACTCAGGTCTTCCTGACTTCAGGGCTGGTGCTCTATCCATTGCACCATATAGCTGCCCCCTACTTTAGTATATTTTTGTTCATGTATGTGCCCAAATACCATATGAGCATGTTGTTTCCCTTACAGAACCAGAAGGTTCTTAAGAACTAGGATTTTTTTTGTTTTTTATCTTTGAACATTCAGAAGCATAACACAATTCTTGGCATTGAGTAGTCAATAAATGCTTATTGATTGCCTTCTTGATTATATACATTGAGGCAGAAGCTTGGGAGGAGTCAGATATCCTCTTGCTAACAATGTAGTCTAGGAATTGGCAAGAGAGTCAATTCCTGTTCATAGGAGAAAGAATAAGACTTAGCATATGGAATTTTAAAAAGGAAGAGAATCCACTGTTTTTAGCCAGGCTCATTTTTTTCAATCAGAAAAACAAGAAAGTAACTTAAATTGAATGAGAGGGATGGATTTTTAATTATTTGGGAACTAATCATCTAAGATTTCAAATCTCATAGTTTCTCATATTCTGTTTGTTAGGGTCTGTCTCTGTTATTCTATTTAAAGCACTTAGTTGATAAGTGAAAGAAGATAATACATTGAAGAAAGCTGAAAATTAAGGAGGAGTAAAGATCCTAAATGAGGAACCTCGATGAAGAAGCTCAGTGGCTGAGGAATGAAGAGATGGCTTATTTTGAGCACTCCCATTAATGGAAGTTCCAGGAAGAGTGAAGGTCACTTACCTCTTCCCCTCATAACAGAAAGAGGGAGAGGCCCATGGACACCAAAGACAATTGCTGTTGTCCATGGAATTCATCGACTTAGACACTGTTGATGTTTGTTTAAGAACTAGACCTAGTTAGAAGAATGATATAAGGCAGGTAGAACTCTTGCAAGGAGGAAAAACTACTCATATTTTATCATATCTTCTGCCAAGAGGTGGATGCAATGAGCTAGCAGCCAACAAAACACATGGCAACTAAGTTTGTTGCAGAGTTCAAAGCTTCTTGAGCTGATCTACAAGTAGGATAAATAGAATATACAAAATGTCACAAAGCATTAAAAACAACAACAACAACAACAACACACAACCTTTATACATTTAGAAGATTTTAGAATCCACACTGGAATTTGGGAGGATGAGGGGAAGGATTGGGAGGTCCAGTTTAATTGGCAGTGAATATTCAGAAATGGTAATGAGCTAAGTATTAGAAACTGTTAGATACATATTTCAGGGGAAATTGCATTTATTCCTGACCTTTGCTTACTTACTATTTGGTGCACACATAATTAACACATTCATAATATTATATAAATGCCACTTATTGATACTATCCCAAGGGCACCTAGTTATTTAGAAGAATATGGACACATTAACATTTACTGACTCATTTAGCTTATTTCCCACGTGAAACTCATTGGCAAGTTTCATAAAATATGTACAAACTGAATAATCTTGCCTTAACACAGGACAGAGGAGACTAAGGAACTAAAAGACAAAACCCGAAGTATGTTTCTGTTTCCTGAATATATTCCCACTGCAGCCCTTAATTTCATTGCTGTCCAGCACTTAACACAGTGTGTTAAAGGCAGGAGGTGTTTACCACCTTTACTACCCAAGAACATACATAAGTCAAGATATTTCAACTTTTTCTGAGTCAGCTCCAGTCAGTGCTGGACTACTGCTCTATTTTCTCTACTCCTACTCCAGAGCTTGCGAATATTACTGAAAGATCCCTTAGAACCACATAGGACCATTGCAAAGTCCTGTTCTCAGTTTTATATGGAAATCTTTTCATTCTTCATATATCAGCTCCATATACATTCCCTCTAGTAATCCTTGTTGACTTTCTCCTTTCTCCATAACAACTCAGTAACCTTCCCTTCATGAACAGCTAAATGGCATGATATGTAGAGCACCAGGTCTGGAATCAACAGAACTTATTTTCTGAAGTTCAAGTCTAACCTCAGACACTTACAAGTTGTATGACCCTGGACAAGACGCTTAATCCTGTTCACCTCAGTATCTGCTCTGTAAAAATGTGCTGTAGAAATATAAGACAAAACACTTATATTTTTGCCAAGAAAACTCTAAAAGGGGTCAGAAAAATTAGATATATTGAAATTACTGAACAATAACAACTTTCCTTCCTCCATTCATATGATTATCTATTTGAAATTTGAAGGTGGAATTAGGGACCACAGAACTTGACTTCTTTAATTTACACATGAAGAAAATGATATATGAAGAAGTCACAGAGTTGTAGGTGTCGGAGTTAGAATATGATCACAGGCCTTCATGACTCTAAGTGAGACGCCTTAATCAATTGTGACAGACTGATTGCATTTATTTTAGAAAGCAGTCTTAGATCCTGTTATAAGTGAATCTTCATTTTTAATTTTTATTTTTAATAGTTTATTTCATTACACATTACTTCATGAGTCATGTTGGAAGAGAAAAATTAGGACAAAAGGGGAAACCATGGGGGAGGAAAATAAAACAAAACAAAAAAAAAAAAAAAAAGAGTGAACATAGCATGTGTTGATTTACATTCAATCTCAATAGTGTTTTTTTTTTCCTAAATGCAGATGACATTTTCTATCCAAAGTCTATTAAGATTGCTTGGATCACTGAACCATTGAGAAGAACAAAGTTTTTCATAGCTGATCCTCCCACATTCTTGCTATTACTGTGTACAATGTATTCTGGTTCTGCTCTTTTCAGTCAGTATTAGTTCATGTCAATCTTTCCAGGTCCTTCTAAAATCAGCTTGTTCATCATTTTTATAGAATAATAATATTCCACTCATAAAGTACAGCTTATTTAGCCATTCCCCAATTGATGGAAATCTACTCATTTCCCAATTATTTGTCAATACAAAAAGAGCTGCTATAAACATTTTGCACATACAAGTCTTTTTCCCTCCTTTAGGATTGTCTTGGGACATAGACCTAGTGATGGTACTGCTGGGTTTTAAGTGTATGAACAGGTTTTTAGCCCTTTGGGGAATAGTTCCAGATTGCTTTCCCAGAATAGTTGGATCATTTCACCACTCTAAAAACAATGCATTAGTGTCCCAGTTTTCTCACATCCCCTTCAACATTTATCATTATGTTTTCCTGTTATCTTAGCCAATCTGAGATGTGTGAGGAAGTATCTCAGAGTTGTTTTAATTTGCATTTCTCCAATCAATAGTGATTTAGAACATTGGGAACATTTGTAGAACATTTTTTCATATGACTATAAATGGCTTTAATTTCATCATCTGAAAATTGTTCATATCCTTTGACCATTTATCAATTGGGGAATGACTTATATTCTTGCAAATTTGACATAGTTCTTATTTTAGAGATGAAATCTTTAACTGAAACGCTGGCTGTAAAGATTTTTTCCAACCTTTGTACTTCCATTTTAATCTTGTTTCTATTGACATTGTCTCTGCAAAACCTTTTTAATTTAATGTAATTAGAATTGTCTATTTTGTTTTTCATAATGTGTTCTAGTTCTTTTTTTGGTCATAAATTTCCAAAGATCATATAAGTAAATTATCTATCCCATGATGTATTGTGCTGTTATCATCCTTCATGCCCAAATTATGTACCCATTTTAACCTTATTTTGGTAGAGAGGTAAGAATATAGCTTTATGCCAACTTTAAGATATATTATTTTCCTCTTTTCAGAGAAAATTTTTCTCAAATAGTGAGTTCTTATTCCAGAAGATGGAGTTTGAGGGTTTATCAAATACTAGATTACAATAGGTTTTGATTATTGTGTCATGTGTATCTAATCTATTCCATTGATACTTGTTAGGATTCTTACAAGGTAGTTATGTACTTAGTTCACGCCTTTAAAGAAGCTCAATTCTGCTCATTGGTTCACACATTAGACTTCATACCTTTAGAGAGCATATAAAAGGAAAAGTCCACTCTCTGAGAAAAGATTCAGAGATCCAGGATTCAGTTGGGAGATTTGCAAGTCCAGGAGATTCACAAGTCTAAAGGAAAAGCCTGCTCATGGACTTCTGGGAGATTCACAAGGCAGAAACCAACAATCCCACACACTGTTGGAGGCAGAGTCAGATTCATTCCAACTTCTACGTTTGTGCTGGCTGGAGACATTCAAACAAGAACTCTCTGGAACCAAGGAGAGAGGAAGACCTCCAGAAAACTAGCTGAGCCCCAAGTGAAGGAGATAAGGTTTTGGAAGAGATAATATTTGAAGGACACAATAAAGGATCTGGAATTTAACTCCTGGCTGCATTTTGGGATTACTGGATTGAACTGAAATTAAGGCTGCCTCCAGAAGCTCCCCAAGAAACCTTCCCCCAAGAAAATGATTACAATTTAGAGAAAAAGAACATTACGGATACTCCATTCAATTTTTTAGCCAGTACCAAATGGTTTTGATGACTGCTGTTTTATAAGATAGCTTTAAATTGATACTGCTAAGCCCCCATGCTTTGTATTTTTTTCACATTAATTCTTTGTTATTCTTGACCTTTTATTCTTCCAGATGAATTTTATTATTTTTTCTAATTATATAAAATAATATTTTGGCAGTTTGATATGGCATTAAACAAGTAGACCAAGTCATTTTCATTATATTAGCTCCTTCCAGCCACAAATAATTGACATTTTCCCAATTATTTAGATCTAATTTTATTAGTGTGAAAAAGTATTTTGTAACTGTGTTTATATAGTTTTTAGGTTTCTCTTGGCAAATAGACCCCCAAGAATTTTATTTTATCTACAAAGATTTTAAATGGACTTTCCCTTTCTATCTCTTGTTGATGGACTTTGTCAGTAATATATAGAAATGTTGATAATTTGTGTGGCTTTATTTTATGTCCTGCAAATTTGCTAAAGTTGTTAATTATTTCCAATAGGCTTTTGAATGAATTTCTAGGATTCTCTAAGTATATCATCATATTATCTGCAAAGAATAATACTTTTATTTCCTCACTGTCTATTCTAATTCATTTATTATTATTATTATTATTATTATTATTATTATTATTATTATTATTATTATTATTCATTTTCTCATTGCTAAAGCCAATGTTTCTGGTAATAATTAACATCCTTGTTTCACTCCTGATGTTACCGAGAATACATCCAGTTCTCTCCATTATAAATAATGCTTGCTGTTTTAGATAGATAATGCTTGTTATTTTAAAGAAAGCTTCCTTTATCTCTATGCTTTCTAGTGTTTTTAGTAAGTATAGGTGCTGCATTTTGTCAAAAGTTGTTTTTTTTTTGCATCTTTTGAGATTATCATATGATTTCTGTTGATCTTATTATTAATATGGCCAATCTTGGTAATAGTTTTCTTGATATTGGACAAAAAATTCAACATTCTTCATATAAATTGTAGTTCGTCATAGTGTATAACCTGTTGCTAATATTTTATTTAAAATTTTTGCATCAATAGTCATTAGGGAGATTGGTCTGTAATTTTCTTTCTCTGTTTTGGCTCTTCCTGGTTTAGGTATCAGTACCATATTTGTGTCATAGAAGGAATTTGGCAGGAATCCTTCTTTAACTATTTTCCCAAATAGTTTACAAAGTATTGGAATTAATTGTTCTTTAAATGTTTGATAGAATTCACTTTTGAATCCATTTGGCCCTGGAGATTTTTTCTTAGGGAGTTCATTAATAGCTTGTTCAATTTCTTTTTCTTTTTCTTTTCTTTTTTTTTTTTTTTTTGATTAGAGAAATTATTTTAAATTTTATTATTTTTTTAAAATTTTATAATTATAAATTTTTGACAGTATATATGTATGAGCAATTTTTTTTATAACATTATCGCTTGTATTCATTTTTCCAAATTTTCCCCTCCCTCCCTATACTACCTCCCCTAGATGACAGGCAATCCCATACAGTTTACATGTGTTACAGTATAACTTAGATACAATATATGTGTGTAAATCCAATTTTCTTGTTACACTTTAAGTATTGGATTCCAAAGGTATAAGTAACTTCGGTAGATAGACAGTAGCGGTAACAATTTACATTCACTTCCCAGTGTTCCTTCTCTGGGTGTAGTTAAAACCTGGGTAATTCTAATTGTTTCACAAAATTTTAATTTTGTTGTTTCTTGTAAAATTTTCTTTTTTTTATTAATAATTTTTATTATATATATATATATATTTATAATATTGTCCCTTGTATTCATTTTTCCAAATTATCCCCCCCTCCCTCTATATCCTCCCCCCGATGACAGGCAATCCCATACATTTTACATGTGTTACAATATAGCCTAGATACAATACATGTGTGTGAATATCATTTTCTTGTTGCACAATATGCATTAGATTCCGAAGGTACATGCAACCTGGGCAGACAGATATTAGTGCTAACAATTTACATTCACTTCCCAGTGTTTCTTCTCTGGGTGTAGCTACCTCTGTCCATCATTGATCAACTGGAAGTGAGTTGGCTTTTCTTTATGTTGAAGATTTCCACTTCCATCAGAATACATCCTCATACAGTATTGTTGTTGAAGTGTATAGTGATCTTCTGGTTCTGCTCATTTCACTCAGCAACAGTTGATTTAAGTCTCTCCAACCCTCTCTGTATTCCTCCTGCTGGTCATTTCTTACCGAGCAATAATATTCCATAACCTTCATATACCATAATTTACCCAACCATTCCCCAACTGATGGACATCCATTCATCTTCCAGTTTCTAGCTACAACAAAAAGAGTTGCCACAAACATTTTGGCACATATATGTCTCTTTTTCTGCTCTTTAGTATTTCTTTGGGATATAAGCCCAGTAGTAGCGCTGCTGGGTCAAAGGGTATGCACAGTTTGATAACTTTTGGGGCATAATTCCAGATTGCTCTCCAGAATGGCTGGATTCTTTCGCAACTCCACCAGCAATGTATTAGTGTCCCAGTTTCCCCACATCCCCTCCAACATTTGTCATTATTTGTTCCTGTCATCTTAGCCAATCTGACAGGTGTGTAGTGGTATCTCAGAGTGGTCTTAATTTGCATTTCTCTGATCAGTAGTGATTTGGAACACTCTTTCATGTGAGTGGATATAGTTTCAATTTCTTCATATGAGAATTGTCTGTTCATATCCTTTGACCATTTATCAATTGGAGAATGGTTCGGTTTCTTATAAATTAGGGTCAGTTCTCTATATATTTTGGAAATGAGACCTTTGTCAGAACCTTTGTTTTTAAAAATATTTTCCCAATTTGTTACTTCCCTTCTAATCTTATTTGCATTAGTATTATTTGTACAGAAACTTTTTAGTTTGATGTAATCAAAATCTTCTATTTTGTGATCAATAATGATCTCTAGTTCTACTCTGGTCATAAATTCCTTCCTCCTCCACAAGTCTAAGAGGTAGATTATCCTCTGTTCCTCTAATCTATTTATTATCTCCCTCTTTATGCCTAAATCATGGACCCATTTTGATCTTATCTTGGTATATGGTGTTAAGTGTGGATCCATATCTAATTTCTGCCATATTAATTTCCAGTTTTCCCAACAGTTTTTTCCGAATAATGAATTTTTGTCCCAAATCTTGGTATCTTTGGGTCTGTCAAAGATTAGATTGCTATAGATGTACCCTTTTTTTGTCCTTTGTATCTAATCTGTTCCACTGATCTACCGGTCTATTTCTTAGCCAATACCAAATGGTTTTGGTGACTGCTGCTATATAATATAGCTTTAGATCAGGTACACTTAGACCACCTTCCTCTGAGTTTTTTTTCATTAGTTTCCTTGCAATTCTCAATCTTTTATTCTTCCATATGAATTTTGTTGTTATTTTTTCTAGGTCATTGAAATAGTTTCTTGGGAGTCTGATTGGTATAGCACTAAATAAATAGATTAGTTTGGGGAGTATTGTCATCTTTATTATATTTGCTCGGCCTATCCAAGATCACTGAATGTCTTTCCAATTATTTAAATCTGATTTTATTTTTGTGGCAAGTGTTTTGTAATTTTTCTCATATAATTCCTGACTTTTCTTTGGTAGATGGATTCCCAAATACTTTATACTCTCAACATTTGTTTGGAATGGAATTTCTCTTTGTATCTCTTGCTGTTGCATTTTGTTAGTGATATATAAAAATGCCGAGGATTTATGTGGATTTATTTTGTATCCTGCCACTTTGCTGAAATTTTGAATTATTTCTAGTAGCTTTTTAGCAGAGTCTTTGGGGTTCTCTAAGTATACCATCATGTCATCTGCAAAAAGTGATAGTTTGATTTCCTCATTTCCTACTCTAATTCCTTGAATCTCTTTCTCGGCTCTTATTGCCGAGGCTAGTGTTTCTAGTACTATATTGAATAGTAATGGTTATAGTGGGCAACCTTGTTTCACTCCTGATCTTACTGGGAAAGGTTGCAGTTTATTTCTATTGCATATTATGCTTACTGACGGTCTTAAATATATGCTCCTGATTATTCTAAGGAATAGTCCATTTATTCCTATACTCTCAAGAGTTTTTAGTAGGAATGGATGCTGGATTTTGTCAAATGCTTTTTCTGCATCTATTGAGATGATCATATGGTTCTTATTAATTTGATTATTAATATGGTCAATTATATTAATAGTTTTCCTAATATTAAACCAGCCCTGCAATCCTGGAATAAATCCTACTGGGTCATAGTGTATTATCCTTGAGATGATTTTCTGAAGTCTTTTTGCTAATATCTTATTTAAGATTTTAGCATCAATATTCATTAAGGAGATTTCTCTATAATTTTCTTTCTCAGTTTTCGATCTACCTGGTTTAGGTATCAGTACCATGTCTGTGTCATAAAAGGAGTTTGGTAGGACTCCTTCATCCCCTATTTTTTCAAATAATTTATATAACATTGGGCCTAATTGTTCTTTAAATGTTTGGTAGAATTCACATGTGAATCCATCTGGCCCTAGGGATTTTTTCCTGAGGAGTTGATTAATAGCTTGTTCTATTTCTTTTTCTGAAATGGGACTATTTAAGCAATTTGTCTCCTCCTCTGTTAATCTAGGGAGCCTATATTTTTGGAGGAAGTCATTCCTTTCACTTATGTTATCAAATTTATTGGCATAAAGTTGGGCAAAGTAACTCCTTATTATTTCTCTAATTTACTCTTCATTGGTGGAAAGATCCCCCTTTTCATTTGTAAGACTAACAATTTGATTTCCCTCTTTCTTTTTTCTGATCACATTTACCAAAGGTTTATCTATTTTATTGGCTTTTTCATAAAACCAACTCTTGGTTTTATTTATTAATTCAATAGTTTTTTTACTTTCAATATTATTGATTTCTCTTTTTAATTTTTGTATTTCAAGTTTAATTTTTGGTTGGGGGTTTATAATTTGGTCTTTTTCTAGCCTTTTAAGTTGTAAGCCCAATTTGTTAATCTTCTCTTTCTCTATTTTCTTCAAATAAGCCTCTAAAGATATAAAATTTCCCCTTATTACTGCTTTAGCTGCATCCCAAAGATTTTGATATGATGTTTCATCATTATCATTATCTTGGGTGAAATTATTAATTGTTTCTATAATTTGCTCTTTCACCCAGTCATTCTTTAAGATGAGATTATTCAGTTTCCAATTACTTTTTGGTCTATTTACCCCTAACTTTTTACTGAATGTAGCTTTTATTGCATTGTGATCTGAGAAGAAGGCATTTATTATTTCTGCCTTCCTACATTTAATTTTGAGATCTTTATGTCCTAATATATGGTCTATTTTTGTATAGGATCCATGAACTGCTGAGAAGAAAGTATATTTCTTTCTATTGCCATTCAGTTTTCTCCAAAGGTTTATCATACCTAGTTTTTCTAATGTTCTATTTACTTTTTAAATTTCTTTCTTGTTTGTTTTGTGGTTTGATTTGTCTAAATCTGAGAGTGCAAGGTTGAGATCTCCCACTATTATAGTTTTACTGTCTATTTCTTCTTGCAATTCTCTTAACTTTTCCTTTAGAAAGTTAGATGCTATACCACTTGGTGCATATATGTTTAGTATTGATATGGCTTCATTATTTATGCTACCTTTCAGCAGGATATAGTTTCCTTCCTTATCTTTTTTAAGGAGATTTACTTCTGCTTTCGCTTGATATGAGATAGGGATAGCTACCCCTGCTTTTTTGGCTTTACCTGAAGCATAATAGGCTCTGTTCCAACCTTTTACCTTTACTCTGTATGTATCTCCCTGCTTTAAATGTGTTTCCTGCAGACAACATATTGTAGGGTTCTAATTTTTGATCCAATCTGCTATCCGTCTCTGTTTGATGGGATCGTTCATCCCATTTACATTTACAGTTAAAATTACTAATTCTGTATTTCCTGCCATCATATTATCCCCAGATTATGGTTTTTCCCTTGACCCTCCTGATCCCCCTCCCCGATATTTAATTTACAGACCCCCCTTGTGACGTGCAACCCTTCCTTTTTTTTTTTTTTAGTATCCCTCCCCCCTCCCTCCAAGTCCCTTCACTTCTCCTTTTCCTTTTCCCTTTCCTCTCCCCCCTTTTAATGAGGTGAGAGAAAATTCTCTGAAAAACAAATATGTTAATTATTTACTCTTTGAGCCACTCCTGATGAGAGTAAGATTCACACAATGATTCTCCCCCTCACTAAGTTCCCTCAGATATGGTGTATTTTCTATGCCTCTTCCTGGGATGTAGTTTCCCTCTTTTTATCATTCCTTCCCCTTTTTCTGAACCAACCTCCTTCCCTTTGCTACATCCCTCTTTTTTCTTTTATATCAGTAAAATCAAATTATCCTTGAGTACTTTTTATATACCCACAACAGAGTTACAGTTCTCAAGGGTTCTGTGTACCTTTTTCTGTTTCTCTTCAGTCTTGTGGATGTACATCAAATTTTTTGTTTAAGTCTGGTTTTTTTCTTAGAAACATATAGAATTCCTCTATTTCATTGAATGACCATCTTCTTCCATGGAAAAAGATGATAAACTTAGCTGGGTAGTTCATTCTTGGTTGCAGTCCTTGATCTTTTGCCTTATAGAATATCATGTTCCAGGCCCTTCTATCTTTTAATGTGGAGGCAGCCAGATCTTGTGTGACCCTTATTGTGGCATCTTGGTATTTAAATTGTTTTTTTTCTAGCTGCTTGCAGGATTTTCTCCTTTGTGTGGTAATTCTGCAGCTTAGCCACAATATTTCGTGGTGTTCAAAGGGTCTATTTCAGAAGGAGTTCGATGAATTCTTTCCACATCTACTTTCTCTTCTGTTTCTATTATCTCTGGACAGTTCTCTTTGATAATTTCCTGTAAAATAGAATCTAGGCTCTTTTATTGGTCATAGTTTTCTGGAAGTCCAATGATCCTCAGATTATCTCTCCTAGATCTATTTTCCAGGTCTATAGATTTTCCCAGTAAGTATTTGACGTTGTTCTCCAGCTTCTCATTTTTTTTTTTTTTTATTTTGTTTGACTGATTCTTGGGTTCTCTGTGAATCATTCATTTCTATTTGTTCCATTCTGACTTTTAAGGAGTTATTTTCTTCTTTCACAGTTTTTAGTTCTTTTTGTAGATGCCCAATTTCATTTTTAAATGAATTATTTTGCTCTATTGAATTTTTTTCCATTTCCCTATTTTTTTTTGAGAATTATTTTTTTTTTCCAATTCAGAAATTCTATTTTCTTGAGACTTTTTTATCTTTTCCAATTTAGAAATCCTACTTTCCTGTGATTTTTTAACCTTTCTAATTCACAAATTTTGTTTCCCTGCATCTCCTGTGAATTCTTTATTTTTTCCAACTCCAATTTCAGGACGTTGTTTTTCTCTATCATAGCTTCCCTTTCCTTTCCCCATTTTTCTTCAAACTCCCTTAATTTTTTAATAGTCTCTTCAAGGAGAGAGTTATGTGATGGGGGGGCAGGAATCATTCCCCTTTAGGTTGTTATCTGCTGTCTCTCTGCTGTTAACTTCCTCGGGGTTGGATACCCACTCTTTCTCTGTGTAGAAGGAATCTATGGTTTTTCTGGCTTTTTTGTTCATATTTTAAAAATCTTTTGGGGTCTGTCCCTGGGGTAGGAAATTATTCATTTACTTCTTTACCAGCTTCCTCCCAAACCGGATGGATGCAGTGGCTCTTGGGCCTGAGCTAAGATAGAGCTCTTGGAGAGAGTTCCCCACCCCCTCCCTGGAAATGCCTCAGAGGTGGCTAGCACTGCTGTGTCCCGAGGGCGCTGTGTTTTAGCGGCTTCCCTGAGGTTGAGATTGAACAGAAAATACAGCACAAAGCCTAGCCTATGTGTCCCAGTGGGGCATGGATGTCTGCATCAGGTGACGTGAAAAGCCCCTGTGCTCAAACTGGAAGTGTCTGCCAGAAATTGTGGTCCCTAGTTCAAAGGTTCCGCTTCTCTCGGACTTCCTGGAGCTGAGTTCCACTCCCTCCAGTTAAACTAGGCAGTGTGTGTTGCCTTGGGCCGTATCCACCCACTTGTCAATCTCTTAACTATTCTCAGGAGGGAGCTGAGATCTGCTGAGTCTCCCCCAGGGTCCTGGAAAATCTAATCTATCTGAATTTTTAAGGTATTTTAGCTTTCTCTTCTGAACTGCTATATTATAAGCAGAGAAGAGCTAACAGCCTGTGCCAGATTCTTTTATCTCAGTGGCTTCTCTGATCCCAGAACCCTTCCCAGCGCGATCGGCGCAGTATGCTAGCACCCAGCCGTCTGTGCTGGCCTCTCTTCTTCCTCCCCTGGGAACTTACCTTTTCTGTTGAAACTCCAGATTCTCTTCAGCTGGTAAGTAGTGCTTCCAGTCCTTGTGGTATCTATCAGTCCAGGGCTATTTCTGAGGCTGATTTATCTAATTGGTTGTGAGGGAGTGAGGACGTTCACAGAGTCGTGTGTTTCTTCTCCGCCATCTTGGCTCCGCCCCCCCTCAATTTCTTTTTCTAAAATGGGACTATTTAAGTCACTTTTATTTCCTCTTCTGTTAATCTGGATAATTTAATGCATTTTTGTAAATATTCACCCAAATTAGTTAGATTGTAGGATTTGATTCCATACAGTTGGGCAAAATAACTCCTAATTATTGCTTAAGTTTCTTTTCCATTGGTGGTAATTTCTCTTCTTTTTTGATGCTGCTGAATTGTTTTTTTTCCTTTTCCTTTTCTAATCAAATTAACCAAATATTTGTCAATTTTGTTGGTTTTCTTGTAAAATCAGCTCTTAGTTTTATTAATTAGTTCAATAGTTTTTTTAGTTTCATTTTTATTAATCTCTCCTTTGAGTTTCAGAAATTAGAGATTCTGAAACTCAAAGGAGAAATTAATAAAAATGAAATTAAAACAATTGATCAGAATTAGTAATTTGGCATTTAATTGGGTGTTTTTAATTTGTTCCTTTTCTAGATTTTTTCATTACATTCCTTCTTTTATTATCCCTCTTTCCTTCTCTTTATAGTAGTTTTTTTTTTAACTCATCTGACCCACTAACTTATCTTCTATCAAGTTCCCTCATTTTCTTACCTTTTTTCCTAATGTTTCTATACTCCTTTTTATCCAGCCCCTCTCTTTTCTTTCTTCTTTCTCTTCCTACTTCTTTATAGTTTTAGATAAATTTCTATACCCAAGTTAATGACTGTTATTCCCTCTTAGAACCCAAACTGATGAGATGAAGCTTCTGGCAATGCTCATCCCCCTCCCTTTTTTCCTCAATGGTAATTGACATTTTATGCCACCTCATGTGATATAATTTATTGCATTATTCCTCCTCTTTCCTCTTTTTCTAGTACAGATCTTTTTCTATACATTAAGGTCATTTTCTTTGATAGTATCATATCAGAGTTCATTCACAATTATACCCTCTATCCATATGATATCCTCTCTATCTGTCCCGGTAACAGATACAATTCTCAAGAGTTACAGGTATTATTTTCCCATCTAGGGCTGTAAGATTTTAACCTTTAAATAATACATATTTTTCTCTGTTTACCCTTCTACGCTTCTCTTGAATACTTTGTTTGTAAATTAAATTTTCTGTTCATTTTTTCCCCAATAAAAATGAATGAAACATCCTTTGTATTATGGTATTCCTGGCCTTCTGGTCCTTTATTGTAGTAGCTGCCAGATTCTTGGTAATCCTGATTGTTGCTCCTTTATATTTGAGTTGTTTTTGTCTGGCAGCTTGTAATACTTTTTTCCTTGAGATTATAGTTTTGGAGTTTCACGGAAATGTTCCTTAAGGTTTTCCTTGTGGGATCTTTTTTCAGAGGTGACTGATGGATTCTTTCAAAGAGTATTTCCCCCTCTGTTTCTATAATATTGGGGAAATTTTCCTTGATTATCTCTTGTGATAGAAAATGCCATCTGTATCTAGAGATAGAACTATGAATACTGAATGTGTATCAAAGCATGGTATTTTCAACTTTTTGGTGCTTGTTTTGGTTTTTTGCAGTTTTTCTTTTGTGTTCTTTCTTGAGATATTTTCCCCTTTTGATCAGATTTTTCCTGAGCAGCATGATTAATACAGAAATATGTTTAGAAGAATTGAATGTTTAACCTATATTGGATTGGGGGAGTTAGAAAAATCTGGAACACAAATCTTTGCAATGATGAATGTTGAAAACTATTTTTGCATGTATTTGGGAAAATAAAATACTATGAAAAAGGACAATTTTGGCAGCAATAACAGGTTTCTGATTGCAAAGATCAAAAATTAATTTGAAGTCAAACCCATAACAAATCCAAGGTGTTTCTGGCAGTGCTTGCCCATGTTGCATCATGTGACTTCACTGCAGTCTTGCTTCTGAAAACACAACATTTGCACTTTGCACTGCACATGCAAGAATACTACCAGAAAAAAAAAAAAAAAAAAACATCAGTTCAGATCTGAAATGGAGTTGGGCAAAAAATTCCTCAGTTGAAAGGGGTCATGAATGGGAAGGAGATTAAGAAGCCCTATTCTGCAAGTCTTGAAATACCCTACAACAATTCCTTTCTAACAAAAATTCAATCCCTTCTCTACCTAATTCCCCTTCAGATGCCTGAAGAGTAGAAAATGTTGAATTTTAAAACAGTGATTTATTATGAACTTATTAAATTTCAATACAGCTAATTAAATTTTCCTTATAACAATTTCCCTTTAGCTAAATTAATTTTAACACCTAAGAATTTATAACTTTTTAATCATCGCCTTTCAATTTCAATCATGGTTCTTTATCCATTTATTCTCATTCATTGTTTGTCTGGTTCTATTTTTTTTCTTTTCATGATGTAATAAATATCTTGCTATATTTATATATGATCTCCATATTTATCCATCTTAATTAAATCATTGCATTCCATTACATTTAGTCTCCTTATTCTTTTTATCACCATTTATTTTAAATAACACCAAATTTATACCTGCTATCCCCTATCTTTACCCATCTGTTCATTTCTTAATCTCACAATCTGGAATCTATCTCCTCTTAAAGGTCACTACAAAATTTCTTCTGGAGAGGATTGATAGCTTTGTATCAGCACTTCTCAATTCTTCTGTGCAACTGGACGCATTGCTACATTTTTAGCATTGGATACTATGATTGAAAAAGGTTCTAAAACTTAAGTGATTCTATACTCTCCTCTGTTCCCCCACAACATCTCTGATATCTTTTCCTATCACTTTTACTAACAATTCTTCCTCTCAAGAAATAGGTTTAGAAAAAACAATTTACATTTATATATATTGTGTATGTGTGTGTGTATATATATATATATAAATATATATATACATATACATATATATATATACATATATGTTTGTGTGTATACATAAGTATATGTAGGAATAAACACATGCCTAAATTTATATGTGTATGTATGTGTATATACAAACATATCTACATGTATACCTAACTACATAATTATTTGAGTCTAATGGTAGCTATCTCTGAGGCAAGGTTATGGGAAGGGAAAAAGGGGAAAAAAGAAAATTTACATGAAAAATGTTATATATTTAAGAGGAAAAACTGCAATTTTGTATGTAGTCATCTTTTTGTAGTACTATGCTATAAAAATGCTTGTTTAATCCATACATTAATGTATGTTATAAAAACATACATTAAATTAAAGAAAATTAATGAAATAAGAAATCTGCTTCAAAATGTACACATGTGCAGGTATATACTTTTACTGAAAAATTAATGTTGTGTTTATTAATCTAATATAGTATTTGAATTAGAAATTTTAAGAGCAATGTGGTGATATTCCATCTGCATTTTTATATTTCTTAATTCATACTACTTTCTCAATTCTTGTGCTCTTTTTTTTTAAAAGTCTCCTTCATTTGACTTTTTAAAAAAAGAATTAAGAGTTCTTTAAGGTTCCCCATGATTATATTTCCCAACATTGGCCCTGTACTTCTGAGTGGCACAGGCTCCAGCTGTCTCCATTCTGATGGATTAATGGGAGCAAGGCAAGTGGGGAGAGATTTAAAGTGACAAGGGCCAGAGTTACCATGCCAAAAATGTCGCTGACTATACCTTAAAATTTCCTGAATGCTTCCTGTGCCCCGGTGTGATGAATGTATGAACCTCTTTCTAATGAATAGCATAATGGTGATGTGCTTCCAAGCAGATACAGAATGCTACCCAGGCTAGTTCTGTGAAGTGACAGTAGAGCCTGTTTTTTTAGTAGCAGGTCAGAAATTCTCATCACCTTTATCCCTCTACATTCCCCTAGTACAGAAGAAGAAGTGAGCTTGACAAGATGTCATTCACTTTGGGAAAATCAGGAAAAACAGGCTAAGAGCAATTTGTATAACACTACACCTACCTTCCCACCCTCATCTCAGTGTTTTCCCAGCCAAAGCTAGACATCAGCCATCAGGCTTAACTCTGGCACTGATTTTAAGATTACAGTCTCTTACAACAACAACAAAAACTTGGCACATATGCTTTGGAGGTCTGGGAGTTATATATCTCACATTTCTGCATGTAAAATAAGACTGGTTGACACATATAATAGTTCCAGTTGTGAGTAAACTATACTGATTAAGCAGATTACCAAGAAAAAGCATGAACAGATTTAATCCTAATATTAATAAATGACCATGTGAATATTATTTCACATTTTTCTATGTACTAATTTTTCCCCCTTTATGTAATGAGATGTGGGAGGAGAGTTATCTCTAAAATGCACCAACATTCATGGTGCATTTTTATTTTTTCAACTTCAAAAGAAAAGGATAAACTAGCTATAGGAAGAAAAGTAGCACAGTGAATAGAATGCTTGGAATGGTCAGGATGAATTGAGTTCAAATTCTCTCATACACTTCCTTACTTGAATAAGTCTGCCTTGGTATCTGTAAAATGGAAGTAAAAATTATGGCCACTACAGAAGGTTCTTAAAATGACCAAAAAAGACTTTATGAATAGAGATAAATATTAACACAGATATCTATATAGTTCTAGATATATCTATAATGTAATCTATAGTTCATCTATACCTAAATTTGATAATTGGTCTCAAGGCAATGGTAATATTGTAGTTTAAGTTTGAATAATGTAACTTCTTCAGGAGATTCGTTATTCACAATAATCATTATCTTAATTAAGTACATATTTGTTACTATTATTTCTAGATGATCTCTAAAAACCCTACTATTTCTATATCCTATCATGCTATGGTTTTGTAGATTATATGTATTATTATAGACAAATTATGAAACACTATTTGAGGTTAAATTTCTAGGGTATCAATGCACAGAACAATTCATATTCCTTAAAATTTTTCCTATATTTTGAAATTCTAGGAACTGTGGTCTTGGAAAACTTACTGGAGACTAATATTCCAGCACAGAGGTGTCTGTTAGGAAATCCACATAATCTTTAACTCAGTTACTTACCTTCTCTGGGCCTACATCTTCTCATCTATAATATACAGTGTTGGAGTAGATGATCTCTAATGTCCTCTTCAGCTCTATATTTATGATCTTAAGATATTTCAGTCTTAGGTCAGAGTTCTAAACATTTTTATATGTTATGATTCCCTTTAATAGTCTAATAAATTCTGTTATCTCTTTCTCAGAATTATGTATTAAAATGTGTAACAAAATATTTAGAATCACCATTAGACTTAAAAATATTGAAATATAGTTATCAGTTGTTTTGTTTTTTTTTTTTTAATATTTGTAAAGATTCTTGGGAAAGCTAGTTGGTGCAGTGGATAGAGCACGAGCCCTGAAGTCGGGAGGACCTGAGTTCAAATTTGGCCTCAGACATTTAACACTTCCTAGCTGTGTGACTTTGGGAAAGTCACTTAACTCTAATTGCCTCAGCTAAAAACAAAAAACTTCAAGCTCCAGACTGGAGAGTCCAGAATTTATCTTTAATGAGCCACTTGGCAGCTTGCCTGCCTGCTTCACTTCTCTTAAAGACCAAGGACTCTGACAAATCCTGACTCTGACTGATCCTGAGGCCCTCCAAAGAGTTAGCCTGGACACTATATTGAATGGTAATCAATTCAGGATTCCCATCCATTATACTCAATTTTGCATAGAGTATTTTATACCACAATGAATGAACAAAAATATAAATAATGAAAATGAATTTATAAATGTATTACCATTTTCAAAGTACTATGATTATCACTGGCCATATGAGTAGAAAAGTGATATAGATCCTTCTCTCACGGAAGGAGCATTCAACTGCAAATCATATGGAAAGCTCTGGTGGTACTTAGGAATCAGTGGCAAAACAATTTTTAAGTCTTTTGATTTTGATCCAAAAAATGGAAACAATCTATCTCAAGGTTTTCCATATACTTCTTTTTCCTCTCACCATGTCTTTTTTCCCCCTGAGGCTGGGGTTAAGTGACTTGCCCAGGGTCACACAGTTAGGAAGTATTAAGTGTTTAAGACCACATTTGAACTCCGGTCCTCCTGAATTCAGGGCTGGTGCTCTATCCACTGCACCACCTAGCTGCCCCCCTCTTACTATGTCTTAAAGAAGATGTACTCAAAGCTCTTCTAATATGTTATATTCCTTTCTTATTCTAATCCTTCTTCATCTCATTGGAGAGGTAACAACTACTTCACTAGGATTTTTTAGTGGAGGATTGCTAGCTATGTTCTATTTCAGCTTTGATTTTAGGGCATTAACTAATATACTAGTTTTTGAAGTGAATATTGTCTTAATGTCTCTCACACCTGGTCCTGTATTTTCTGCTGTGTTTTATATTTTATATGTCTGTAGTTTAAGCACCCTTCCCAAGCCTTCCTTTGTGCAACAAATGAAAACCCACTAATTTTTACCAGTGAGAAATAGTTCTAATTGTGTGAAACACATTGTAAGCCCCATTGCCATTAGACTCAGATGCATAGTTAAAGAACTAAAGCATAATCCCAAATTCACTAGAATACTAGAATTTCCCATGTAATGAATTATGAATACTGCTTTTAAAAACCTTGGCTTTTAATAGCTTACAACAGTTAAAATTAATCTAAAATATTGACTTTTCTATGCTGTATTATGAGATGATGAGAACATACCCATCTGCTACTTGGAACTTCAAAATTGGAGTGATGAGTTTTCTGTAGCAAAAATGACTTGAATTAAAGATTTTATTCATAGGTATTCCTAACCACAAAGAAACCAGAACTGATGTTGTTTTTTTTTCAAAAAAAAAAAAATTAACATGACAAAAGATCTAATCCAAAGAAAATTAATAGGTATCCTAAAACTATGAGCTGCTAGTAAACTGAAACTCATAAAGCAACAGTACTAAGTGTGATAGAAGTATAGACATTATACTATTCAGAAGGAAAGAGAGGAGGGCTGATTTTAAGATCAATGCCTTATGGAATGCAAGCATAAAGTATAGCTACACAGAGAAAGAAGAAAAGGGGTTAAGATTTTCATGCTTTCCTTCTGTGACTTGCCTGTTCAGAGTGAGCAGGAGTAAAACACTTTCTGACTGCCTTACAATTACAGGAATAAAGAAGGCAGCCCTCTGCTGCAGCAACAAAAATTTGAAAGCCACAGGAAAACTTGACCCTAAAATTCTCTCTTAAGATCTTTCATTAAATGCCTGACAATGAATCTACATTTTTTTTATGACCAGCTTATTCTTTTACTTAAATAGTCCATGGAGAGCTTTCCATGGTTCTGAATTGGTAAAAAAAGAACATAACTGGAGGAAGAAATGCACCACATTTCAAAAGAAAGGTGTCAAGACAAGTAGAGCCCATATTTCTGCTACACTGAGTAAGAGGCAATAACTTAAGGAAGAGAATACCAGAAAGATAGAGAGAACCGGCTGGGAGCCAAGACATTATTATAACTGATTTAAGGTTTGTAAAGAATTATTCTATTGTTATTTGGTTTTATCATCAATCAATCAATATTTATTAAATGTTTGGGAGATTCTTTAACTAACTTTCCTCACATATACATATGAATAGGCAGAGAGAGACAAAGTTTAAATTATTTAACTCAATTCACAAGTAGGTTACTAAGGTAGGATTTCAACTTAAGTCTTTCTAACTCCAGATCTAGTGCTCCAGTGGGAATCCAGTCCACTCCAGAAAACAAGTTATATCCAAAGCTTTGTAAGTGATCATAATAGTTGCTGCTTTTGCTGTTGCTGCTGATAGAACTTTAAGGTTTAATACATTTTATATTCAAAATAACTCAGTAAGGTAAGTGCTTTTATATTCATTTTACAAATCAGGGAACTGAGGTAGAGAACAATTAAAAGAATCACAGCTAGAAATTGTCTTAGGCCAGATTTGTACTAAAGTCTTTGTGATTTCAGATTCACTAAGTTGTCTAGAAATTATGCTTCTCATCTTTCCCAATGTCCCCTTACTCATGGCCTTAGAGGTTTAAAATAAAATGCACAAGTAATTAATCACGCAATTATTTTTAGCATTGTAGGAAAATTTGTGTTTTCTATATGGAAATCGTTAGCCTTCAAAGAGAACTACTAACAGATTGGGACACTGAATCTCAAAATGGTTTAATGCAAATTGGTCAGAATACAAAGGACTGAAGTTATTTGGATTTTATTTTTCTGTAAGATGCTTTCTAAATTGTTCTTACAATTACTAATACAGTTATCCTTAGAGTGAACACTAAATATGCTTCTCAGTAGATCCATGTGGGCAGTGCAACAGGGCCAAGTGACCTGAGGCTTCATACTAGGAGACCTGAGTTAGATTTTGCTTCTATGACTTAATGGTCTGTCACTTAAGGCGTTTCTGCATATTTCTTTTTCACCACAATTTCCATGTTCATAAAGTTAGTATGCATGTCAGGAGCTTAAAACATTGCTAGGAGGAATGATTTGAAAACAATCAGACCCATGATGAGAGAACATCTAAAAGAAATACAAAGATGGCACATATCTGTTTTATGTTATGAGAAGCCCCATGCTGCAAAGAGCATGCCAATTTAGTAATCAGTTTGAGATGGCAACTGGATGTCTCTCATGTTGATGAGTGAGAGGTGACCTTCAGAAGGCGTAATGAACATTATCTGAACCATTGCTCTTTAACAACCTCATGAAAAGAAGGTGAAACCCAGAACATAACTGGCATATTCAAACTGTACTACAGCCAGCCTGATTTTGGGGGAAAGGCATAGGTCACTTTTTATGTCTGCACTGAAGGAATAGTGTCCAGAAATTAAGGAGTAGCTAATAGTTACTATCCTAAATCAGGGCCTGATCTTTAAACTCTTCCCCACACGATTCTTCCTCCACGATGCCAAAGTGGTTTTCCTAAATAGGTCTGAATGTGTCACTTTCTACTCAGTGAACATCAATGCTTTTTTTTTTTCTTACCTATAATACAAAATTTAAATGATTTTCTTTGAATTTAAAGCATTATACTACTTGAATCCTCCCTATATTTTAGTCTTTTTACATTATATAGAATATACACAGATACATACATATATATGTATAGATAGATACATTGGCCTATTTTATTTTCCTAATAAGAAGTGCTTAATTTTTGATCATGATGATGATGATGAACATGACAAAATAATAATAGAAGTAACTAGAGTGTTGATCTAATAGGAAAGCTGAGTTCAAAATTGATCTCAGATACTAACTGTGTGATCCTGGGCAATTAACTCAATCTCTGCTTAGCTTAATCAGTGAAAAAGGAAATGACATACTAGTCTGCTATCTTTGTTGAGAAAACCCCATTTACAATCTGGTACACAGGGTCACAAAGAGTCAGTGATAATAGAACAATAATAAAAATGAATTTATCTAGTGTAAGTATTTTTAAATTTGCAAAATGTGTTAGAAATATTTTCTCATGTGATCCTCAAAACAATACTGAAAGTTGTGAGTTATTGCTTTATTACATTTTATCAAAGGAGAAACTGAGGTGAATAGAAGTTAAATATCTGCCTAGGGTATGGGGCTGTATTTGAACTCATGTTTTCCTACAGCAGTTCCATTGCTCACTCCGCTGTGCTATTTAGCTGCTTATACTCCAACACTGGAATATTTTCTCCCAAACTTCCCCTGTTAGCAAAGCATACTTGTTAAATGCTTAGTTTAAGTCATCTATTCTCCAGCAGATCTCTCCGGGTCTCTGCAGCTACTTATGGCATTCCCTTATATTACTTTCTATTTAATTAGTATATATAACACATTCTGAGTGCCATCTCCTCCATTAGAATGTAAACTTTATAAGAGCAGGGAGTAATTTTGACTTTTGTTTATATCTTGGATACTTATTTCAATGTACATTGTTTAGTATAGATAAGTACTTAATAAATGCTTGTTGGTTGACTGATAGTGTGGCTGTATTCTGACCTGATCAGAACTCATCTCAAACACTGTATGCATTTGTGGGTATCAGACTTTAGGAGAGAAATATTACTAAGCTGGGAACCATGAGGAGTTTGGCCATTAAAAATAATCCTAAAGCCATGTTATAAAAGAATTGGGAATGTTTTGTCTAGAAAAGTCTTAGGGAGTAGGAAGCAAAAGAGCTGTCATCAAGTATATATGAGGATGATCCAAGGAAGAGAGATTAGACTTTTTCTTTTGCCCCCAGTGGGTAGAAATGGAAGCAGTGAGTGAAAACTACAGGGAACAAATTTTGATTAGATATCAGGAAAAACCTCCTAAACATAAGCGCTATCTTAAAATGGAAAAGGTTGCTTCCAGAGTAAACATTTCTGCACTGGCTAGATGAATTTTGGGAAGAATGATATGGAAAATACTTTATTTTTTAAAAATTTGGGCTAGATTTGATGGTCAATGTGGTCCCTTCCAATTCAGAAATTCTATAAAACTGAGATTCCCAATGAGTGCTCAATCCAGCTTGGAGATTATAAAAGACAGGATTAGGAAAAGACAAAAGGGGAGAACAAGATGAGACATTCTTACAAAAGTGGAGGTCACAGGGAAAATATCCGTTATTTTGAATAAAGTATGTCCAGTTGAAGATTAAATAAATGTACAGCTCAGACAAATAGAAAGCAGGATCTACGGTTCTTTTGTGTTCCTAAGCATTAGCCACAGTCTTCATTAGTCATCAGACCCTATGTCTGATTATAATAGTAAAAGGCATCATTGGTGATAGCCTTCTAGCAGTTTAGAAGCTCTTTAAAATAGAGACACTCATCCTATTCTTCCCTTTGGAAGCATTGAACTTTTTGCCTTTTTATGCCATTAAATGAACATTAGTGAACCACATAAATGACTGAGACTTCTTTCCCCACAAATATTCTGGTATCACTTTGCATTATGGTTATATGTGAACACATCCCATTTCCCTACAAAATTATGAGTTCCATATAGTCAACTACTATATTGCATTTAATCCTTATATCTCACTCAAACATAGGAAAATGAACTAACAGTATTCAGTGATTTTTTTGAAGGTGTAGGTTTATAAAGTTCTCATATATCACTGATGGATAAGCAGGGCTTTGAATAAAAAAATAACATGATTTCAAGCTTTAGTTCTCTCAGCTAATGCCTGCATCATTCAACAAGCATTTATTAAGGGTAGCCTCTTATGCTAGATACTATGCTAAGATCTGCACAAAGAAAACAAAAGTCATGACCCATCCTCTGAAGGAACTCCTGGTAGATACGGGGAAGCAAAACGGAAACAACCACATACATCAAATATGTGATTAAAAATGTAAATGAAAGTTAATCTCCAAAGGAAAGCACTATAGCTAATAGGGACCAGGAAATGACTTCTGCAGAAGGAGGTATTGGGGTTTCTTCATCTGTGAAATGATGAAGTGGTAAAATAATAATAATAATGAAAATGAATGATGATGAAGGTGCTAAAGTGCAGAAGTACTAATGAAATAGACACTGCTTTAAAAAGCAATGATAAAAGGTAATAAGAGTCTCAGAGGATTTCAAGGAAGATACATGTTAGAGGTAAAGAGAAATACATTCTAATAAGGGGATCAACCACTGTACATGCATATGTCTGAGAGATGCAAAGGCACAGGTAAGGAGAAAATCAAGAAATCTAAGTCCTATCCTCATGTGTCTTGGTTTATTCATTAATCAAATATAGTTTTAGAATAATAAAAATAAATAATGGTTAATGGTAATGATGACAATTATAAGTTATAGAAATACTCAAAACAGACACAACTTCAAAAAGCAACAGAAAGTGTAACAAATATTAGTTTACTTCTGATTCAATATCTAAAATGATTAATATACAAGTAGAATTCAAGAGAATTCATGTGTAACATCTATGTGAAACATAACCAATTTTATGATTATAATGAAGTATTGAATATATTATACTGTCTTGTGGAATCTTTGTAGAATTCCTCATAGGAAACAAATAAATTTGTGACAGTAATTTAGGACCAACCAGATTGTAGTTATCAGAAATTTCATAAATGTTATGCTAACAGAATTGGACTTAAAGATTGCTATAGACTGGGCAAAGGCATAAGATATATGTAGTACATTATACAGTGCCTGCTACATAGTAGGTACTTAGCAAATACCTGTTGGTTAATGAGTTCTTATGTTGCAAAAATTTAGCACTTACTGAATAGGTAGAAATATATTACAACATGTCTAGAATTATATATCAGTACTACCTTCCATAAGTTAATGGATAAAAAATCCTGTTCTACAAAGAAAGGGAAGAAGGGAAAAGAGAAGAAGGGGAGAAAGAGGGAGGGGGGAGGGAGGGAAGAGAGGGAAGGAAGAGGGGAGGGAAAGAGGGAAGGAAAGAGGGAGAAAATGAGGGAGACGGAGAAGGGAGAGAGGGAGAGGAAAGAAAAGGAGACAAAGAGGATGAGGGGGAGAGGGAGAAAGAGAGGGACAAGGAAACAGAGAGCCAGAGAGAGAAAGAGAAGAAACAGAGAGACAGAGAGAGTCAGAGGCAGAGATAGATTCAGAGAGACAGAGACAGACAGATATATACAGACAGAGAAACAGAGAAAACCATCTCTGAAAATTCACCCCAAAAAAAAAGTTGTACTGGAATTATATCATCATCATAGACAAAATAGTTGCCTAGATACAGTACTGACCCACAAAATTTCCAGAAGAATGTTTTTAATAAGTAACATCAGATCAAATACTCACATAATCACATGGGTGTGGAATCAAAAGCTCTCCAAGTACAGAGTCCCCACAGAAGAAAGCAAAAACACATAGGAGCAGGTATATATTACCAACCATCATCTTGCTTGCCAATTGTGTTGCCCAGAAGATGCTGTACGTGAATCTACAGAGATGTTTGCTTCCCAATAGCTTTATTCAACTACAAAAAGCCATTGTTTTATCCACCTGTCCAATATTCTGCTGAACAGTAATGTAAAAGAATACTAGCACAATAGTGACCAGTCCCAGATTGTTTTCTATATAATATCCAGTGATTGTAGTAGAATAATGAGAATATTAATAATGTAATCATTTGCTCTGGTGTCCTAAATCTTGTAAAGGACTTTCTATGCATTAGCTTTCTTTAGTTTCATAGCAATATTGTAAAGTAAGTAATATAGCTATTAGAATCACTACTTTACAAAGGACTGTGTCTCAAAGACATGAAATGATTTGCCCAACATTACACAATTACAACAAAATACTGATGGCAACTAAGGCTTCTTTCAGTTCTGTCAAACTAAGATGCCATGAGATTTAGGTCTTCTCTTGGATTTGGTACTGTGCATGGGCCTCTGATACTCCCTTGCTTATTTTCTCTGGAAGTTAATCAGCCCATACAACCCTTTTAGCAAGTAGTTCATTTGGAAGAAGACTTAAATCATCATCTATCTTATTGAGAAGGCTAATATAAACTTAATTAGAGCCATACAAGATGTGCCATGATAATATATAGAAATGACATTTCACATCTACTTTAATCACAGTCAGATGACCTTAGACTAGAAATGAGAATTTGTGTGATATACAATTTTATTTTTCAATAGATGAGTTTTAGATGAGTTTTATAACTAGAATATTTATCTTCATTAGATCTGAAACCAAACATGATCTCCCTGAGTACTTTGATTCAATGTCTTTGGATGCTTTGGCAATGTTCTCCCATTTCCTGAAGATAATTTCTATATCATAGGCAATTTTACATAAATGCATGAGTATGTATATATGTATATTTGCACCTTAGTAACTACTGGAAGCAAGAGTAAATGCAATTAGCTCCATAGAACAAAAAATACAAATGTTTCTACTTCCTTTATTTTATTTTTAACTTCGGCATTCTCTTGGTGATCTCAACACTTCCCCTAATTTCAGTTGTCATCTTTCCGTAGATGACTCTCAGAACTATTCTAGCTTTTCTTCTAAACTTAAGTCTCCCAACTCCAACTGCCTTAGAATTAAATAGCATTTACCTAACACCTATTAAATATTAGGCACCATGCTAAGCCCTTTACAATTTTGGTTCTTATCACGTTGATAAGTGATATTATCTCCACTTTTACAGATGAGGAAAATGAAGCAGAAAAGTTAAGTGACTTTTCCAAGATAACACAGGTACTAAATGCCTGATTCTCAATTTGAAAGTAGGTCTTCCCGATTCCAGGCAGATGTCTTAATCCACTGTGACACCTAGCTGCCATATTTTAAACTAGAGATAATTAATATAAGGATAATAATATACTTTTCATGGAGTTATAAAATGATCCAATAATTTAGAAGAGTAATTTGGTCAAATTGTTTGATGATAAACTGTTAACGAGTTATTTTCAACAGTAAAACAATCCAAGACAATTCCAAAGGACATATGATAAAAAATGCTATATACTTCCATAGAAAGACATGATCGAATCTGAATGCAGATTGATGCACACACACACACACACACACACACACACACACACACACACAAAAAAAAAAACAAAACTCTAGGAGGTAGTTATCTGTTTTCTTTTATAACCTGTCTATTGGGTGGTTGAACTAATAATACTTGACTTGCTGGCAAGTAGTTCTTATCCTATG